>NC_091175.1:29305550-29605550 GCF_040958095.1 Procambarus clarkii
AATACATCTTCAGAAGGTCTTCACCTTCTGAAGATGTATTTAATATACGAAAGTACTTAAGGAAAATTTCCTGTTTCATTTTTCCTCCGTGGTCTGACATTGTCACATTCTTAATCACGTGTTTATTTTCGTGATATACACACATATATATATATATATATATATATATATATATATATATATATATATATATATATATATATATATATATATATATATATATACACATATATGCGAACAAGCCTGATTGGTCCCCAGGACTATATGCGACTGAAAACTCACACCCCAGAAGTGACTCGAACCCATACTGCCAGGAACAACACAACTGGTATGTACAGGGCATGAATTGCTCCTGGCAGTGTAATGATCTGGGGCTCAGATCATTAGTTCTCCCTTCTCCCCTCCTTTCCTTCTCCCTCTCCCCTCCGTTCCTTATCCTTCTCCCCTCCTTTCCTTCTCCCTCTCCCCTCCTTCCTTCTCCCCTCCCCTTTGCCGTCATTCGTCTCCTCCTCTTCCCCCCCCCCTGTCGCCCATTTGTCAGGGTCAAGAGGTTGACCTGAGGGTGGTCTTGGATACCTTGGCTTCTCCCACTCAACTTCCCCCTCTCATTCCCTCTCTTTCCCTCTCACTCCCTCTCTTTCCCTCTCAGCAGCGGTCCCTACCCCATACGAGGCAGGGTCAAATGTCCCTACTCTTTATCTTAGAGGAGACAGCCTTGAACATAATTTATCAGTTTGGTAAACATTGCTCGCAGGTGCACTGGGGCTCCATATGTTGTCTTGTCTCCCTTCTCATAGCTGGGGAGAGCTGACTCAATCTTCAGGAATTCATGTAGCTTTCCACGGCAGATCAGTGAAGGTGATTGGCCTGAGATAAGGGCCAAGTCCTTATTGGCCCTAGAGAGCCAGACCTCAGGCCTACGTGTTAAATGGTTGGCCATTGCCAAAATAATGGGTGGAGCCCTGGGGCTGTATTAGATGGTGGGAGGAGTAATCCTTCCCAGCAATAAGTTGGAAAAACAAAATTTCATCAGTGTGTCTTGGGAGTGTATTAGGAACAGGGCCGCAAGCCCGTATCCTCGGGGCTGAGGGCAGCCATCAACATCGTGGCCGTAGTGCGGGTATTTAAGGTATAGTAGCACTTGAGTTTCGTGCCCTCAATAAATATCCATTGTGCCTCTAGGGAAATAGAATAGGTTATGTGTTCAAATTGTCTTAATTTACATGTTTCATAAAATAAATGGTATAGCTTGTCCAGTGGTATTCACTTAACTCCCCTTTGATATATTTTGTTACTTTGTCATTTTCAGGTGTTGTATTGGAAGCCCCCCAGGTTCTCCTAACAATTAATCGATACTAAAGTTGCCCTTGGATTTAAATTAGTAACGTAAATTACACAAACTAATTTTCCAAAATTTATTACTGAGATTCATACTACCCGGAGTCCCATGGTTACTGATTCCTTGCCTTCCTGGGGGATCGGTGATAGGCACATTCAGGTATGGTTGGTCGGGAAGGTGGTGGCAGTGCAAATGTGTTTTGTTATTTTTTTTAACTAATAACCCTTGTCCTTCGTGTATCTTCCTCATTTAATATTCCTTTTACATACGTGGCCGTCCAGTGAGGGGTCATGCTGGACTGTAACAGTGTTAAGCTGGGGTATTGAGTGAAGAGAGACAGAGATGTACAACAGAGAGTGTATAGTACGATTATGAGAGATCACAAGATAACAGGATTAATACTGGGGAACATTGGGTTATTACAATAGAGGCCGCGGTTATTACGACAGGATAAAGCGGTCATTACAGCAGTATGGGTTCGAGTCACTTCTGGGGTGTGAGTTTTCAGTCGCATATAGTTCTGGGGACAATTCAGGCTTGTTCGCATTTGTGTTCCTCATGTGTGCCCCAAAGAATGAGGTGATTTGATAAAATGCTATGCCCACGATTACCATCCGAGTGCCGGCGGGGAAGTGGTTCAAATAGCTTCGGCTATCACTTCCTTATGTCCGGTCGTGATGGTCAAGCGGATTAAGGCGTCCTGTACATACCAGTTGAGTTGTTCCAGCCAGTATGGGTTCGAGTCACTACTGGGGTGTGAGTTTTCAGCTACACCACATCTAATCTTATCCTGCTGCAAACGCATCTAAGGACATAATCAACTAGCAAATCTACCAGAATATTCAACAGCAAAGCTGTGACATAAAAATATAGTTGCAAGCTCTACAAGAAAGATCATACAGTCTGGCAACACGGTCAGACAGGCACTGATTCTCAATTCTTGGAACACTGTGGGGCAAAGCCCCAAATTTCAGTAAGTTTAGATTACTCTTTTAGCAACTGAATCTTTTCTTGAATCTAGACACTCATTCTCTGAAAGGCATTCAATGCCTGACTGATCTCTTCATATAAATTGTAAATATCTGTATATATATATAATTGATCATATACATTAAGTTAACAATTGCTAACTAAGTCATATTAGTTCATCATATTGAATATAATCTCCTGTACCTAGATAATAACACTTGGACTAAATTTAAGGTCCTTTAAAGCGCCAGTGCATGTGCTCCAAAATGTCCTCAAACACGTTCCATTTTAATGTGTAATATGTTCATGATAAATGTTCCAACTATTCCTAATAGACCATCATACAATAAATAGAAAAAAGTCACAATTTCAAATTAGCTTTAAAAAAAAGTAAAATGTCACCAATTTTTATTTTATTCATTATGGTCTCAGAATGGCATATAACGTTCATGTTGGTAAGGAAAAAATATTATTTGAGAATATAGTTTACTGTAAATCATTTTTTCAATGTGGCTATCCAAGTATGTGCCAAATTTAGACGGATAAAATTTATATGTCCAAACATTATGGCTTTATGACTAAACGAGCCTTAAGAAACCTTAGACCTAAGAACTTTGCTCATAATATGTAAAAATGGTGAGAATCGGTCAGAAACTGATATTTTTAAAGCTGTCTCTAAGTTGAAAATTCTTTTCATACAGAAAAATTCCGTTAAAGTTCGCGAAAATGAATATAGTGCTTCGAATTCATGACATATCTTGTAAGTTTTAATTAAGATTGCTTGGTTATGCGTACTCGAATATGTGAAAGTTGTAGGTCAATATATGTTGAAATGATGTCAAGAAAAATAATCACCCAAAAAACATAATATTGGGATATGTTAGGGATAACTGTTGCACAGCCACTGGGCCCCTAAACTGTCTAACAGGAAGTTAGACATATATATGAATGAGAGTGGGTGTATACATAGGAGCTGCCTCGTATGGGCCAATAGGCCTTCTGCAGTTACCTTCATTCTTATGTTCTTATAACGAAACGTATATATTGCAGTAACTTTGTTGCCCCTATATTAGTGATAAAGCCCTCATCTGGTCCTCATTCATCAATACAACCTAAATAGACAAAGAGAATAGAGTTTGAAATCTGTAAAAAAATCGGCCAAAAAATAAATAAGTCACAATTTCTGCCACCTGTGGCTGATTAACTTGTTAACCAATTCCGTTCCATCTTGACATGCTTAGTGCCGGTTAACAGTCTCCAAGATGTACAAGTCACAAGATAATCCGCATAGAAACAAAGGAGAGAAAAAATATAAATATAAAAGGTTGTCAGCTTTTTGTACAAAGGGACGTAAGAAATATTGCCATTGGGCAATGTATTTACATGATATTTACTAATATACAGCATAATAACAGAAAACAGGGACAGTACCCAAACAGAAATATACCCAAAACAGAAAACGGGACAGTACGCCACTTTCGCCAGCCGCTTCTGTTTTCTAGTACGGCATTTGTTGGCCTTTTGTAGCGCCAACGGGCGAAAAGTGACGTTCTTTATCGGAGGACAGGTTGTTGGAGGACAGGTTGTTGGAGGACAGGTTGTTGGAGGACAGGTTGTTGGAGGACAGGTTGTTGGAGGACAGGTTGTTGGAGGACAGGTTGTAGGAGGACAGGTTGTTGGAGGACAGGTTGTTGGAGGACAGGTTGTTGGAGGACAGGTTGTTGGAGGACAGGTTGTAGGAGGACAGGTTGTTGGAGGACAGGTTGTAGGAGGACAGGTTGTTGGAGGACAGGTTGTTGGAGGACAGATTGTTGGAGGACAGGTTGTTGGAGGACAGGTTGTTGGAGGACAGGTTGCAGGAGGACAGGTTGTAGGAGGACAGGTTGTAGGAGGACAGGTTGTAGGAGGACAGGTTGTAGGAGGACAGATTGTTGGAGGACAGGTTGTTGGAGGACAGGTTGTTGGAGGACAGGTTGCAGGAGGACAGGTTGTAGGAGGACAGGTTGTAGGAGGACAGGTTGTAGGAGGACAGGTTGTAGGAGGACAGGTTGCAGGAGGACAGGTTGTAGGAGGACAGGTTGCAGGAGGACAGGTTGTAGGAGGACAGGTTGTAAGAGGACAGGTTGTAGGAGGACAGGTTGCAGGAGGACAGGTTGTAGGAGGACAGGTTGTTGGAGGACAGGTTGTAGGAGGACAGGTTGTAGGAGGACAGGTTGTTGGAGGACAGGTTGTAGGAGGACAGGTTGTAGGAGGACAGGTTGTAGGAGGACAGGTTGCAGGAGGACAGGTTGTTGGAGGACAGGTTGTAGGAGGACAGGTTGTAGGAGAACAGGTTGCAGGAGGACAGGTTGTAGGAGGACAGGTTGTAGGAGGACAGGTTGTAAGAGGACAGGTTGTAAGAGGACAGGTTGTTGGAGGACAGGTTGTTGGAGGAGAGGTTGTAAGAGGACAGGTTGTAAGAGGACAGGTTGTTGGAGGACAGGTTGTAAGACGACAGGTTGTTAGAGGACAGGTTGTAAGAGGACACGTTGTAAGAGGACAGGTTGTTGGAGGACAGGTTGTTGGAGGACAGGTTGTTGGAGGACAGGTTGTAAGAGGACAGGTTGTAAGACGACAGGTTGTAAGAGGACAGGTTGTAAGAGGACAGGTTGTAGGAGGACAGGTTGTAAGAGGACAGGTTGTAAGAGGACAGGTTGTTGGAGGACAGGTTGTAAGAGGACAGGTTGTAAGAGGACAGGTTGTTGGAGGACAGGTTGTTGGAGGACAGGTTGTAAGAGGACAGGTTGTAAGAGGACAGGTTGTTGGAGGACAGGTTGTAAGAGGACAGGTTGTAGGAGGAGAGGTTGTAAGAGGACAGGTTGTAAGAGGACAGGTTGTAAGAGGACAGGTTGTTGGAGGACAGGTAGTAAGAGGACAGGTTGTTGGAGGACAGGTTGTAAGAGGACAGGTTGTAAGACGACAGGTTGTTGGAGGACAGGTTGTAAGAGGACAGGTTGTAAGAGGACAGGTTGTAAGAGGACAGGTTGTAAGAGGACAGGTTGTAGAAGGACAGGTTGTAAGAGGACAGGTTGTAAGAGGACAGGTTGTAAGAGGACAGGTTGTTGGAGGACAGGTTGTAGGAGGACAGGTTGTAAGAGGACAGGTTGTAGGAGGACAGGTTGTAGGAGGACAGGTTGCAGGAGGACAGGTTGTAGGAGGACAGGTTGTAGGAGGACAGGTTGTAGGAGGACAGGTTGTAGGAGGACAGGTTGTAAGAGGACAGGTTGTAGGAGGACAGGTTGCAGGAGGACAGGTTGTAGGAGGACAGGTTGTAGGAGGACAGGTTGTAGGAGGACAGGTTGCAGGAGGACAGGTTGTAGGAGGACAGGTTGTAGGAGGACAGGTTGTAGGAGGACAGGTTGTATGAGGACAGGTTGTAGGAGGGCAGATTGTAGGAGGACAGGTTGTAGGAGGACAGGTTGTAGGAGGACAGGTTGTAAGAGGACAGGTTGTAAGACGACAGGTTGTTGGAGGACAGGTTGTAAGAGGACAGGTTGTAAGAGGACAGGTTGTTGGAGGACAGGTTGTAAGAGGACAGGTTGTAAGAGGACAGGTTGTAAGAGGACAGGTTGTTGGAGAACAGGTTGTAAGAGGACAGGTTGTAAGAGGACAGGTTGTAAGAGGACAGGTTGTAAGAGGACAGGTTGTAGGAGGACAGGTTGTAAGAGGACAGGTTGTAAGAGGACAGGTTGTTGGAGGACAGGTTGTAAGAGGACAGGTTGTAAGAGGACAGGTTGTTGGAGGACAGGTTGTAAGAGGAAAGGTTGTAAGAGGACAGGTTGTAAGAGGACAGGTTGTAAGAGGACAGGTTGTAGGAGGACAGGTTGTAAGAGGACAGGTTGTAAGAGGACAGGTTGTAAGAGGACAGGTTGTTGGAGGACAGGTTGTAGGAGGACAGGTTGTAAGAGGACAGGTTGTTGGAGGACAGGTTGTAAGAGGACAGGTTGTAAGACGACAGGTTGTTGGACGACAGGTTGTAAGAGGACAGGTTGTAAGAGGACAGGTTGTTGGAGGACAGGTTGTAAGAGGACAGGTTGTAAGAGGACAGGTTGTTGGAGGACAGGTTGTAAGAGGACAGGTTGTAAGAGGACAGGTTGTTGGAGGACAGGTTGTAAAAGGACAGGTTGTAAGAGGACAAGTTGTAAGAGGACTGGTTGTAGGAGGACAGGTTGTAAGTGGACAGGTTGTAAGAGGACAGGTTGTAAGAGGACAGGTTGTAAGAGGACAGGTTGTATGAGGACAGGTTGTAAGAGGACAGGTTGTTGGAGGACAGGTTGTAGGAGGACAGGTTGTAAGAGGACAGGTTGTAGGAGGACAGGTTGTAGGAGGACAGGTTGTAGGAGGACAGGTTGCAGGAGGACAGGTTGTAAGAGGACAGGTTGTTGGAGGACAGGTTGTAAGAGGACAGGTGTTAAGACGACAGGTTGTTGGAGGACAGGTTGTAAGAGGACAGGTTGTAAGAGGACAGGTTGTTGGAGGACAGGTTGTAAGAGGACAGGTTGTAAGAGGACAGGTTGTTGGAAGACAGGTTGTAAGAGGACAGGTTGTAAGAGGACAGGTTGTTAGAGGACAGGTTGTAAGAGGACAGGTTGTAAGAGGACAGGTTGTTGGAGGACAGGTTGTAAGAGGACAGGTTGTTGGAGGACAGGTTGTAAGAGGACAGGTTGTAAGAGGACAGGTTGTAAGAGGACAGGTTGTAAGAGGACAGGTTGTAGGAGGGCAGGTTGTAGGAGGACAGGTTGTAGGAGGACAGGTTGCAGGAGGACAGGTTGTAGGAGGGCAGGTTGTAGGAGGACAGGTTGCAGGAGGACAAGTTGCAGGAGGACAGGTTGCAGGAAGACAGGTTGTAGGAGGACAGGTTGCAGGAGGACAGGTTGTAGGAGGACAGGTTGTAGGAGGACAGGTTGTAGAAGGACAGGTTGCAGGAGGACATGTTTTAGGAGGACAGGTTGTAGGAGGACAGGTTGTAGGAGGACAGGTTGCAGGAGGACAGGTTGCACAGGAGGACAGGTTGCAGGAGGACAGGTTGTAGGAGGACAGGTTGCAGGAGGACAGGTTGTAGAAGGACAGGTTGCAGGAGGACAGGTTGCAGGAGGACAGGTTGTAGGAGGACAGGTTGTAGGAGGACAGGTTGTAGGAGGACAGGTTGCAGGGGGACATGTTTTAGGAGGACAGGTTATAGGAGGACAGGTTGTAGGAGGACAGGTTGCAGGAGGACAGGTTGTAGGAGGACAGGTTGTAGGAGGACAGGTTGTAGAAGGACAGGTTGCAGGAGGACATGTTTTAGGAGGACAGGTTGTAGGAGGACAGGTTGTAGGAGGACAGGTTGCAGGAGGACAGGTTGCACAGGAGGACAGGTTGCAGGAGGACAGGTTGTAGGAGGACAGGTTGTGAGAGGACAGGTTGTAGGAGGACAGGTTGCAGGAGGACAGGTTGCAGGAGGACAGGTTGTAGGAGGACAGGTTGTGAGAGGACAGGTTGCAGGAAGACAGGTTGTAGGGGGACAGGTTGTGAGAGGACAGGTTGTGAGAGGACAGGTTGCAGGAGGACAGGTTGTAGGAGGACAGGTTGCAGGAGGACAGGTTGTGAGAGGACAGGTTGTGAGAGGACAGGTTGCAGGAGGACAGGTTGTAGGAGGACAGGTTGCAGGAGGACAGGTTGTAGGAGGACAGGTTGTGAGAGGACAGGTTGCAGGAAGACAGGTTGTAGGGGGACAGGTTGTGAGAGGACAGGTTGTAGGAGGACAGGTTGTAGGAGGACAGGTTGTAGGAGGACAGGTTGCAGGAGGACAGGTTGCAGGAGGACAGGTTGTAGGAGGACAGGTTATAGGAGGACAGGTTGTAGGAGGACAGGTTGTAGGAGGACAGGTTGCAGGAGGACAGGTTGTAGGAGGACAGGTTATAGGAGGACAGGTTGTAGGAGGACAGGTTATAGGAGGACAGGTTGTAGGAGGACAGGTTGCAGGAGGACAGGTTGTAGGAGGACAGGTTATAGGAGGACAGGTTGTAGGAGGACAGGTTGTAGGAGGACAGGTTGCAGGAGGACAGGTTGTTGGAGAACAGGTTGTAGGAGGACAGGTTGTTGGAGGACAGGTCGTTGGAGAACAGGTTGTAGGAGGACAGGTTGTAAGAGGACAGGTTGTTGGAGAACAGGTTGTAGGAGGACAGGTTGTAAGAGGACAGGTTGTTGGAGAACAGGTTGTAGGAGGACAGGTTGTAAGAGGACAGGTTGTTGGAGAACAGGTTGTAGGAGGACAGGTTGTAAGAGGACAGGTTGTTGGAGGACAGGTTGTAAGAGGACAGGTTGTAGGAGGACAGGTTGCAGGAGGACAGTGTGTATGAACATCAGGGGTACCAGGGGGGGAAGGCGGACAGTAACCAGTTTACAGTGAGGGGACAGTTAGAGTGAGGTGAAGGCGCCGTGCTTACCTCTGTGGTCAGGTGAACCACAACGTTTTCACTGATGAAGAGTAAGCCACCCAAGAAGAGGCACAGGCATCATTAGCCCATAAAATCGCTACAGTATCGGCGGGTTAGTTACGGGTTGTACATGCCCGTGCCACCTCTTGGGTGGCTTACTCTTCATCATGTTGTTGTTGTTGTTGTTGTTATAGATTCAGCTACTCGGAACAAGTTCCAAGTAGCACGGGCTATGGTGAGCCCGTAACTTACCTGGCACAGGAGCGGGGCAAGTAGCGTGAGCTATTGTGAGCCCGTAATGGACTTACCCGGCACGGGAGCGGTGCTGGCTCTTCATCAGATTGATTGATGAAGATTAAGCCACCCAAAAGGTGGCACGGGCATGAATAGCCCGTAAGTGGTGGCCCTTTTGAGCCATTACCAGTATCAAGAGCTGATACTGGAGATCTGTGGAGGTGCGACTGCACCCTGCGTGACGGGAGATGTCTCCCGTCGTGACCACCTGATGATGATGATAAAGATTAAGCCACCCAGCCATAAGGGGCATAACTGGCCGACCCCTCACAGTGTTCAAGAGAGAACTGGATAAGCACCTCCAAAGGATACCTGATCAACCAGGCTGTGACTCATACGTCAGGCTGCGAGCAGCCGCGTCCAACAACCTGGTTGATCAGTCCAGCAACTAGGAGGCCTGGTCGACGACCGGGCCGCTGGGACGCTAAGGCCCGGAAGCACCTCAAGGTAACCTCAAGGTAACCCAAGAGGTGGCACGGGTCTTCATCAGTGAGGAGGGTCAAGATATACTGGAGCAGCGGCAGTATACTCCTCCTCCTCTCCTCCACACCGGCCATACTTCACGGCCCGCCAACGTTCCTCTCTCGTCTAGTAAATAGGGATAATCGAGTAACTGGGGAGAGTGAGTGTGTCTTAATATGAAGTTAACTCATACTTTAAAACTAGTCATGAGCCTGATGAACTGGAATCTGTGTTTAATATTTCAAGGGAGATTTGGTATGGTGGTAATACATATATGTTTGCTGCTAGTTGTTAGAGATTGACTCACAGATAAACTAAACAACAACAATAGCATTATTTGAACATCCAGATCGACATAAATAAAACTACCTTCCACTAATACCTTTTATTCTTAGTAACCACAATTTTAAGTTAAAAAAATTTAAATATTCACATTCCCCTTTACGCACGCGCACACACACACACACACACACACACACACACACACACACACACACACACACACACACACACACACACACACACACACACACACACACACACACACACACACACACACACACACACACACACACACACACACACACACACACACACACACACACACACACACACGTCACCTCCCAGGTCGCATCCTCCCCAACTCAGCCCTCCTATACCTCCCCCCTGCCTCAGCCCCCCAGAACCCCCCTGTCCCTTCCACATTTGCACCTCCCCAACGATTCCCCTGCCCCTGCTACATCACACCTGTCAACGACCCCAGTGGGTCAAGCCATGCCCTCCCCAAACCCACCTTCCCATCCCCCCTCCCCAACTACCCCTTCCTACTCCCCTGCCCCTTCTACCCCATTGACTTCAATTCCATCTACTCCATCCCAGCTTCCACTGCACCCCTCTTCCACTCACCCCCAAACCCCACCCAACCCTCACCCCTCCTATGCACCTCCAGCCCACATTTAACCCCCTCACCTTGTGACCCCCTAACACCTTCCCCCATCTCCCTCTTCCCCTCTTCTACCCCAAAACCCCCACCTACCCCCGATTCCCCCCTAACTAATACACCCTCTCTTCCACTCCCAGCACCCATGCTCCATTCTCATCTCAGCCCTCTGCCCTCAGTATCCCTCTCCCCCCCAACCTCTCAACCTCTATCTGACTCTCAGTCTCACTCTATTTCTCAACCCCCCTATGCTATTCAGACCCCTAACTTTCAGACCCATTATGCCCTTCCTACCCCCCTAGATGCCCAGACCCCATTCGCCTACCAGGCACTCCCAGGCACCCCCCTAGCACCCCCCACTCACCCCCACAGGCCCCACTTGTCCCCCAGACACCCCAAAGTTCCCCCCAGACACCCCCCAGTTCCCTGGTGAAAGGGGGAACTCTGACACCCGAGTTTCCAAGAAGAGTCTCAAGGTTTGGTACACCAATGCTGATGGGGTAGCCAATAAAGCAGAAGAGATAAAAGAAAGAGTTAGTGAGGCAGACCCAGACATAGTGGCAATAGTGGAAACTAAAATAAATGGCATGATCTCGGATTCAATCTTTCCAGAGGGGTACCAGGTGATAAGAAAAGAAAGGACACAGAGACAGGGAGGAGGAGTGGCACTACTAATAAAGCGGAAATGGAAGTTTGATGAGCTGGAAAATCCGGGTACCAATGAAAGCACGAGCTTCATACATGGAACTCTGACAGTGGATGGGAAGAAGATTGTAATCTTGATACTCTACAATCCCCCACCAAACAGTAGAAGGCCCAGGCAGGAGTACGAGGACAGCAACAAGGCATGTATAGATGAACTGCAGAGGGCAGCAACTTTAGCGCATAGAATGAGAGCGAAGCTGCTGGTCATAGGGGACCTGAATCACGGAGAGATAGATTGGGAAACGAGGAATCCCCATGGCGGGGAGGAGACCTGGGGAGCGAAGCTGGTAGACGTTATTGACAGGAATTTCCTAACACAGCATGTGAAAGAAGATACTAGGGAAAGAGGAGGGGATACGCCCAGCCTATTAGATCTCATTTTCACCCAGAATGTAGAAGACATCGAGCAGTTGGAACATGAAATACCACTAGGAGCTAGTGACCATTGTGTCCTAGTCTTTGACTACATGATAGAGCTTAAAATTGTGACCAAAGGACAAGAGGTCCGGGAAAGGAGACTTGATTACAGAAAAGGGGACTACAGAAGGATAAGGGACTACCTGGGAGAAGTGCAGTGGGAGGAAGAACTTAGAGGAAAAACAGTGCAAGGTATGATGAACCAAGTCATATTGAAATGCAAGGAGGCTGAAGAGAGATTTATTCCAACAATAAAGGAAAAAAGCAGGAGGGAATATAATAACCCATGGTTTAATAGACAGTGTCAGGAAGCAAAGGTGAGAAGCAGGAGGGAGTGGAGGAAGTACAGAAGACAAAGGACAGAGGACAACAGGATTAGATGTAAC
Source organism: Procambarus clarkii (assembly GCF_040958095.1). Lineage (NCBI taxonomy): Eukaryota > Metazoa > Arthropoda > Malacostraca > Decapoda > Cambaridae > Procambarus > Procambarus clarkii. The sequence goes on from NC_091175.1 coordinate 29,317,521, forward strand.
AGAGCTAGGAATGATTACATTAACATAAGACGAGTGTCGGAAAGAAATTATGAGAATGATATTGCAGTCAAAGCGAAAAAGCAACCTAAATTACTACATAGCCATATAAGAAGGAAGATGTCGGTAAATGACCAAGAGACAAGACTGAGGAAAACAGAAGGGGCATATACAGAAAGCGACAAGGAAATCTGCGAGGTACTGAATGCAAAATTCCATGGAGTGTTCACAACCGAGCCTCAGCAGCTCCCATTGTTAGAAGAGATTACCCAAGATGAAAGACCATCAGATATAGAGGTGACAGCAGAGGATGTAATGAAACAGTTGACAACACTGGATGCAAATAAAGCTGTTGGACCAGACAAAGTATCACCGTGGATACTTAAAGAAGCAGCGCAGGCTCTCAGCGTGCCTCTGGCAATGATCTTTAATGAGTCACTTATGTCGGGAGAATTGCCCAGTTGCTGGAAGGAGGCAAATGTCGTACCGATTTTCAAAAAAGGTGATAGGGAGGAGGCACTTAACTACAGACCCGTATCACTGACAAGCATCCCCTGCAAAATAATTGAAAGAATAATTAGGCTAAGACTTGTTGAGCACCTGGAGAGCATTGGGTTTGTAAACAAGCACCAACATGGGTTCTGGACAGGGAAATCATGCCTAACAAACCTTTTAGAATTCTATGATAAAGTAACAAGGATAAGGCAGGACAGAGAAGGCTGGGCAGACTGCATATTTCTTGACTGCCAAAAGGCCTTTGATACAGTACCGCACATGAGACTGCTATATAAACTTGAGAGGCAGGCAGGAGTAAGCGGAAAGGCCCTAGTATGGGTGAAGAACTACCTAACAGGAAGGAGCCAGAGGGTAATGGTAAGGGGCGAGAAGTCGGACTGGCGAACAGTAACAAGTGGAGTACCTCAAGGATCGGTGCTGGGACCAATCCTCTTTCTAATTTACGTAAATGATATGTTTACAGGAGTGGAATCATACATGTCAATGTTTGCGGATGACGCAAAATTAATGAGAAGAGTTGTGACAGACGAGGATTGTAGGATCCTCCAAGAGGACTTAATTAAACAGGCTGCAGAGATGGTCAGGGAAATGGCTACTGGAGTTTAACACCAGTAAATGTAAAGTTATGGAAATGGGATCAGGTGACAGAAGACCAAAGGGACAGTACACAATGAAGGGGAACAGCCTACCTGTAACGATTCGAGAAAGAGACCTGGGAGTGGATGTGACACCTAATCTAACTCCTGAGGTACATATAAATAGGATAACGACAGCAGCGTACTCTACGCTGGCGAAAATTAGAACTTCATTCAGAAACCTAAATGAGGAGGCTTTTAGGGCGCTTTACACTGCCTACGTGAGACCAGTCTTAGAGTATGCCGCGCCATCATGGAGCCCCCACCTGAAGAAACACATAAAGAAACTGGAGAAGGTTCAGAGGTTTGCGACGAGGCTTGTCCCAGAGTTACGAGGGATGGGATATGAAGAGCGGCTGAAGGAACTGAACCTTACGACACTAGAGAAAAGAAGGGAGAGAGGAGATATGATAGGGACATATAAAATACACAGGGGAATTGACAAAGTGGAAATAGATGAAATGTTCACACGTAATAATAACAGAACGAGGGGACATAGGTGGAAACTGGAAACTCAGATGAGTCACAGAGATGTTAGGAAGTTTTCTTTTAGCGTGAGAGTAGTGGAAAAATGGAATGCACTTGGGGAACAGGTTGTGGAAGCAAATACTATTCATACTTTTAAAACTAGGTATGATAGGGAAATGGGACAGGAGTCATTGCTGTAAACAACCGATGGCTGGAAAGGCGGGATCCAAGAGTCAATGCTCGATCCTGCAAGCACAAATAGGTGAGTACAAATAGGTGAGCGCGCGCGCGCGCACACACACACACACACACACACACACACACACACACACACACACACACACACACACACACACACACACACACACACACACACACACACACACACACACACACACACACACACACACACACACACACACACACACACACACACACACACACACACACACACACACACACACACACACACACACACACACACACACACACACACACACACACACACACACACACACACACACACAAGAAATCGTATCTAAGCAATAGGAAGCAGAGAGTTACGGTGAGGGGTGAGACCTCCGATTGGCGTGAAGTCACCAGTGGAGTCCCACAGGGCTCTGTACTCGGTCCTATCTTGTTTCTGATATATGTAAATGATCTCCCGGAGGGTATCGATTCATTTCTCTCAATGTTTGCGGACGATGCTAAAATTATGAGAAGGATTAAAACAGAAGAGGACTATTTGAGGCTTCAAGAAGACCTAGACAAGCTGAAGGAATGGTCGAACAAATGGTTGTTAGAGTTTAACCCAACCAAATGTAATGTAATGAAGATAGGTGTAGGGAGCAGGAGGCCAGATACAAGGTATCATCTGGGAGAGGAAATTCTTCAGGAGTCAGAGAAGGAAAAAGACTTGGGGGTTGATATCACGCCAGACCTGTCTCCTGCAGCACATATCAAGCGGATAACATCAGCGGCATATGCCAGGCTGGCCAACATACGAACGGCATTCAGAAACTTGTGTAAAGAATCATTCAGAACTTTGTATACCACATATGTCAGGCCAATCCTGGAGTATGCAGCCCCAGCATGGAGTCCATATCTAGTCAAGGATAAGACTAAACTGGAAAAGGTTCAAAGGTTTGCCACCAGACTAGTACCCGAGCTGAGAGGTATGAGCTACGAGGAGAGACTACGGGAATTAAACCTCACTTCGCTGGAAGACAGAAGAGTTAGGGGGGACATGATCACCACATTCAAGATTCTGAAGGGGATTGATAGGGTAGATAAAGACAGTCTATTTAACACAAGGGGAACACGCACAAGGGGACACAGGTGGAAACTGAGTGCCCAAATGAGCCACAGAGATATTAGAAAGAACTTTTTTAGTGTCAGAGTAGTTAACGGATGGAATGCATTAGGCAGTGATGTGGTGGAGGCTGACTCCATACACAGTTTTAAATGTAGATATGATAGAGCCCAGTAGGCTCAGGAATCTGTACACCAGTTGATTGACAGTTGAGAGGCGGGACCAAAGAGCCAAAATTCAACCCCCGCAAGCACAAATAGGTGAGTACAAATAGGTGAGTACACTCACACACACACACACACACACACACACACACACACACACACACACACACACACACACACAAACCCATGGTTTAATCAGAGATGTAGGCTAGCTAAGCAGCAAAGTAAAAGGGCATGGAGAAACTATAGGAATAACAGGACACTGGAGAGCAGAGAAAGATACCAGAATGCCAGGAATGAATATGTTAGGATGAGAAGAGAGGCAGAAAGACAATACGAAAATGACATCGCAAGCAAGGCAAAGACTCAGCCTAAATTGCTGCATAGCCACATCAGGAGAAAAACAACAGTAAAGGAACAGGTTATGAAATTAAGGTTAGGGGCAGAAGGATTCACTACAAACGACAAGGATGTGTGTGAGGAACTGAATAAGAAATTCCAGGAGGTCTTCACCTTGGAGCAAGGAGAAATCCCAGAGATAAGAGAGGGAATAGCTAACCAGGAACCACTGGAAGAGTTTGAGATTACCAGCGGGGAAGTAAGGAAGTGTTTACTAGAATTGGATGTGACAAAGGCTATAGGTCCAGATGAAATCTCCCCTTGGATACTAAAGGAAGGAGCAGAAGAACTGTGCCTCCCGCTCTCCATGGTGTATAACAAATCACTGGCAACAGGGGAACTGCCAGAAATTTGGAAAGCAGCTAACGTAGTCCCGATATACAAGAAAGGGGATAGACAGGAGGCACTGAATTACAGACCAGTGTCCCTAACCTGCATACCATGCAAGTTGATGGAGAAGATTGTGCGAAGAAAGCTAGTGGAACATCTGGAGCGAAAGAACTTTGTAACACAGCATCAACATGGATTCAGGGATGGCAGGTCCTGCCTCACAGGGTTACTTGAATTCTACGACCAGGCAACAAAAATAAGGCAAGAAAGAGAAGGGTGGGCAGACTGCATATTTTTGGATTGTCAGAAAGCCTTTGACACAGTGCCACACAAGAGGCTAGTGAAAAAACTGGAGATGCAGGCTGGAGTGAAAGGGAAGGTACTCCGTTGGATACAGGAATACCTAAGTAACAGGAGACAACGAGTCAGTGTGAGGGGTGAGGTCTCAGATTGGCGAGACGTTACGAGTGGAGTACCGCAGGGGTCAGTCCTTGGACCTATACTGTTTCTGATATATGTAAATGATCTTCCAGAGGGTATAGAATCGTTTCTCTCAATGTTTGCCGATGATGCAAAAATTATGAGGAGGATTGAAACTGAGGACGATAGTAGGAGGCTACAAGATGACCTAGACAGACTGAGTGAATGGTCCAACAAATGGCTGTTGAAGTTCAACCCGAGTAAACGCAAAGTAATGAAACTAGGTGGTGGAAATAGGATGCCAAACACAGGATACAGAATAGGAGATGAAGTACTTAATGAAACGAACAGAGAGAAAGATCTAGGAGTTGATATCACACCAAACCTGTCTCCTGAAGCCCACATAAAAAGAATAACGTCTGCGGCATATGCGAGGCTGGCTAACATCAGAACAGCGTTCAGGAACCTGTGTAAGGAATCATTCAGAATCTTGTACACCACATATGTAAGACCAATCCTGGAGTATGCGGCCCCAGCATGGAGCCCGTACCTTGTCAAGCACAAGACGAAGCTGGAAAAAGTCCAAAGGTATGCCACTAGACTAGTCCCAGAACTAAGAGGCATGAGTTACGAGGAAAGGCTGCGGGAAATGCACCTTACGACACTGGAAGACAGAAGAGTAAGGGGAGACATGATCACAACCTACAAAATCCTCAGAGGAATCGACCGGGTAAACAAGGATAAACTATTCAACACTGGTGGGACGCGAACAAGGGGACACAGGTGGAAACTGAGTACTCACATGAGCCACAGAGACGTTAGAAGGAACTTTTTTAGTGTCAGAGTAGTTAACGGATGGAATGCATTAGGCAGTGATGTGGTGGAGGCTGACTCCATACACAGTTTTAAATGTAGATATGATAGAGCCCAGTAGGCTCAGGAATCTGTACACCAGTTGATTGACAGTTGAGAGGCGGGACCAAAGAGCCAAAGCTCAACCCCCGCAAGCACAAATAGGTGAGTACACACACACACACACACACACACACACACACACACACACACACACACACACACACACACACACACACACACACACACACACACACACACACACACACACACACACACACACACACACACACACACACACACACACACACACACACACACACACACACACACACACACACACACACACACACACACACACACACACACACACACACATGTGTGTGTGTGTGTGGGGGCAAATGTAAATGCAAATGCAAATGTAAAATGGGCAAGGCAAATGTCGTGCCGATCTTCAAGAAAGGAGATAGGGAGGAGGCACTTAACTACAGACCTGTATCACTGACAAGCATCCCCTGTAAAATACTGGAAAGAATAATTAGGCTGCGACTGGTTGCACACCTGGAGAACATTAGGTTTGTGAACAAACATCAACATGGGTTCTGGACAGGGAAATCGTGCCTAACAAACCTTCTGGAATTCTATGATAAAATAACGAGGATAAGACAGGACAGAGATGGTTGGGCAGACTGCATATTTCTGGACTGCCAAAAAGCCTTTGATACAGTACCGCACATGAGACTGCTGTTCAAGCTCGAGAGGCAGGCGGGGGTGGGGGGAAAGGTCCTAGAATGGATAAGGAACTACCTAACTGGAAGGAGCCAAAGAGTTACGGTAAGGGGCGAGAAGTCGGACTGGCGAACAGTAACAAGTGGAGTACCACAAGGATCGGTGCTGGGACCAATTCTATTTCTTGTATATGTTAACGACATGTTTACAGGCGTAGAGTCCTACATGTCGATGTTTGCGGATGATGCAAAGTTGATGAGAAGAGTTGTGACAGATGAGGATTGCAGGATCCTCCAAGAGGACCTGAACAGATTGCAGAGATGGTCAGAGAAATGGCTACTAGAATTCAACACGAGCAAATGTAAAGTTATGGAAATGGGACTAGGAGATAGGAGACCAAAGGGACAGTACACAATGAAGGGGAACAGCCTACCTGTAACGACGCGTGAAAGAGACCTGGGGGTGGACGTAACACCTAATCTATCTCCTGAGGCACATATTAATAGGATAACGACAGCAGCGTACTCTACACTGGCAAAAGTTAGAACATCATTCAGAAACCTAAGTAAGGAGGCATTTAGGGCGCTTTACACTGCCTACGTAAGGCCAGTCTTAGAGTATGCCGCCTCATCATGGAGTCCCCATCTGAAGAAGCATATAATGAAACTGGAAAAGGTTCAGAGGTTTGCAACGAGACTCGTCCCAGAGCTACGAGGGATGGGGTATGAAGAGCGCCTGAGGGAACTGTGCCTTACGACACTAGAAAGAAGAAGGGAGAGGGGGGACATGATAGGAACGTATAAGATACTCCGAGGAATTGACAGAGTGGACATAGACGAAATGTTCACACGGAATAGTAACAGAACGAGAGGACATGGATGGAAGCTTGAAACTCAGATGAGTCACAGAGATGTTAGGAAGTTTTCTTTTAGCGTGAGAGTAGTGGGGAAATGGAATGCACTTCAGGAACAGGTTGTGGAAGCAAATACTATTCATAATGTTAAAACCAGGTATGATAGGGAAATAGGACAGGAGTCATTGCTGTAAACAACCGATGCTCGAAAGGCGGGATCCAAGAGTCAATGCTCGATCCTGCAGACACAACTAGGTGAGTACAACTAGGTGAGTACACACACACACACACACACACACACACACACACACACACACACACACACACACACACACACACACACACACACACACACACACACACACACACACACACACACACACACACACACACACACACACACACACACACACACACACACACACACACACACACACACACACACACACACACACACACACACACACACACACACACACACACACACACACACACACACACACACACACACAGTGCCTGCCACTCTCCATAGTGTATAGTAAGTCACTAGAGACGGGAGACCTACCAGAAATATGGAAGACGGTGAATGTGGTCCCAATATACAAAAAGGGCGACAGAGAAGAGGCACTGAACTACAGGCCAGTGTCCTTGACTTGTATACCATGCAAGGTGATGGAGAAGATCGTGAGAAAAAACCTGGTAACACATCTGGAGAGAAGGGACTTCGTGACAAATCGCCAACATGGATTCAGGGAGGGTAAATCTTGCCTTACAGGCTTGATAGAATTCTACGATCAGGTGACACAGATTAAGCAAGAAAGAGAGGGTTGGGCGGACTGCATTTTCTTGGATTGTCGGAAAGCCTTTGACACAGTACCGCATAACAGGCTGGTACATAAGCTGGAGAGACAGGCAGGTGTAGCTGGTAAGGTGCTCCAGTGGATAAGGGAGTATCTAAGCAATAGGAAGCAGAGAGTTACGGTGAGGGGTGAGACCTCCGATTGGCGTGAAGTCACCAGTGGAGTCCCACAGGGCTCTGTACTCGGTTCTATCTTGTTTCTGATATATGTAAATGATCTCCCGGAGGGTATCGATTCATTTCTCTCAATGTTTGCGGACGATGCTAAAATTATGAGAAGGATTAAAACAGAAGAGGACTGTTTGAGGCTTCAAGAAGACCTAGACAAGCTGAAGGAATGGTCGAACAAATGGTTGTTAGAGTTTAACCCAACCAAATGTAATGTAATGAAGATAGGTGTAGGGAGCAGGAGGCCAGATACAAGGTATCATCTGGGAGAGGAAATTCTTCAGGAGTCAGAGAAGGAAAAAGACTTGGGGGTTGATATCACGCCAGACCTGTCTCCTGCAGCACATATCAAGCGGATAACATCAGCGGCATATGCCAGGCTGGCCAACATACGAACGGCATTCAGAAACTTGTGTAAAGAATCATTCAGAACTTTGTATACCACATATGTCAGGCCAATCCTGGAGTATGCAGCCCCAGCATGGAGTCCATATCTAGTCAAGGATAAGACTAAACTGGAAAAGGTTCAAAGGTTTGCCACCAGACTAGTACCCGAGCTGAGAGGTATGAGCTACGAGGAGAGACTACGGGAATTAAACCTCACTTCGCTGGTAGACAGAAGAGTTAGGGGGGACATGATCACCACATTCAAGATTCTGAAGGGGATTGATAGGGTAGATAAAGACAGTCTATTTAACACAAGGGGAACACGCACAAGGGGACACAGGTGGAAACTGAGTGCCCAAATGAGCCACAGAGATATTAGAAAGAACTTTTTTAGTGTCAGAGTGGTTGACAAATGGAATGCATTAGGAAGTGATGTGGTGGAGGCTGACTCCATACACAGTTTCAAGTGTAGATATGACAGAGCCCGATAGGCTCATGAATCTGTACACCTGTTGATTGACGGTTGAGAGGCGGGACCAAAGAGCCAGAGCTCAACCCCCGCAAACACAACTAGGTGAGTACACACACACACACACACACACACACACACACACACACACACACACACACACACACACACACACACACACACACACACACACACACACATTATTATTGAAACTTAGGTATTGAAACTTAGAACAGGCGAGGACAGGTATACAGAGAATGACAGAGAGGTGTGTGAGGAACTTAACAAGAGGTTCCAGGAGGTCTTCACAATAGAACAGGGTGAGGTCACTGTGCTAGGAGAAAGGGAGGTAAACCAGGCGGCCTTGGAGGAGTTCGAAATTACGAGAGAGGAGGTCAAGAGACACCTGCTGGATCTGGATGTTAGAAAGGCTGTTGGTCCAGATGGGATCTCACCATGGGTACTGAAAGAGTGTGCAGAGGCACTTTGCCTGCCACTCTCCATAGTGTATAGTAAGTCACTAGAGACGGGAGACCTACCAGAAATATGGAAGACGGCGAATGTGGTCCCAATATACAAAAAGGGCGACAGACAAGAGGCACTGAACTACAGGCCAGTGTCCTTGACTTGTATACCATGCAAGGTGATGGAGAAGATCGTGAGAAAAAACCTGGTAACACATCTGGAGAGAAAGGACTTCGTGACAAATCGCCAACATGGATTCAGGGAGGGTAAATCTTGCCTTACAGGCTTGATAGAATTCTACGATCAGGTGACACAGATTAAGCAAGAAAGAGAGGGCTGGGCGGACTGCATTTTCTTGGATTGTCGGAAAGCCTTTGACACAGTACCGCATAAGAGGCTGGTACATAAGCTGGAGAGACAGGCAGGTGTAGCTGGTAAGGTGCTCCAGTGGATAAGGGAGTATCTAAGCAATAGGAAGCAGAGAGTTACGGTGAGGGGTGAGACCTCCGATTGGCGTGAAGTCACCAGTGGAGTCCCACAGGGCTCTGTACTCGGTCCTATCTTGTTTCTGATATATGTAAATGATCTCCCGGAGGGTATCGATTCATTTCTCTCAATGTTTGCGGACGATGCTAAAATTATGAGAAGGATTAAAACAGAAGAGGACTGTTTGAGGCTTCAAGAAGACCTAGACAAGCTGAAGGAATGGTCGAACAAATGGTTGTTAGAGTTTAACCCAACCAAATGTAATGTAATGAAGATAGGTGTAGGGAGCAGGAGGCCAGATACAAGGTATCATCTGGGAGAGGAAATTCTTCAGGAGTCAGAGAAGGAAAAAGACTTGGGGGTTGATATCACGCCAGACCTGTCTCCTGCAGCACATATCAAGCGGATAACATCAGCGGCATATGCCAGGCTGGCCAACATACGAACGGCATTCAGAAACTTGTGTAAAGAATCATTCAGAACTTTGTATACCACATATGTCAGGCCAATCCTGGAGTATGCAGCCCCAGCATGGAGTCCATATCTAGTCAAGGATAAGACTAAACTGGAAAAGGTTCAAAGGTTTGCCACCAGACTAGTACCCGAGCTGAGAGGTATGAGCTACGAGGAGAGACTACGGGAATTAAACCTCACTTCGCTGGAAGACAGAAGAGTTAGGGGGGACATGATCACCACATTCAAGATTCTGAAGGGGATTGATAGGGTAGATAAAGACAGTCTATTTAACACAAGGGGAACACGCACAAGGGGACACAGGTGGAAACTGAGTGCCCAAATGAGCCACAGAGATATTAGAAAGAACTTTTTTAGTGTCAGAGTGGTTGACAAATGGAATGCATTAGGGGGTGATGTGGTGGAGGCTGACTCCATACACAGTTTCAAGTGTAGATATGACAGAGCCCGATCGGCTCATAAATCTGTACACCTGTTGATTGACGGTTGAGAGGCGGGACCAAAGAGCCAGAGCTCAACCCCCGCAAACACAACTAGGTGAGTACAACTAGGTGAGTACACACACACACACACACACACACACACACACACACACACACACACACACACACACAAACACACACACACACACACAAACACACACACACACACACACACCACACACACACACACACACACACACACACACACACACACACACACACACACACACACACACACACACACACACACACACACACACACACACACACACACACACACACACACACACACACACACACACACACACACACACACACACACACACACACACACACACACACACACACACACACACACACACACACACACACACACACACACACACACGCGCAGTGACCAAGTGTATAGTGAGCTCCTACAGCGGTAGATCAATTAAGAAAACAAAAATTAGGTCGAGTGGCAAGATCAATGCGAAAGTTTATCCAGGACCTACGATTTGCCCTGCCGAGTATTGTGTTGTGAAGCGGCTTATAGCATACACAGTGATTGATCCAAAGTGGGTGCACCGTTCAGGAACGTGTACTATGTTGCACATATTGACTGACGATCAGTAAGGAAGATATGAACGAATAGTATACCAGGAGCACGTGGAGACAGCCAGCAGCACGTGGAGACAACCAGGAGCACGTGGAGACAGCCAGGACCACGTGGAGACAGCCAGGAGCACTTGGAGACAGCCAGGAGCACGTGGAGACAGCCAGGAGCACTTGGAGACAGCCAGGAGCACGTGGAGACAGCCAGGAGCACGTGGAGACAGCCAGGACCACGTGGAGACAGCCAGGAGCACGTGGAGACAGCCAGGAGCACTTGGAGACAGCCAGGAGTACGTGGAGACAGCCAGGAGCACGTGGAGACAGCCAGGACTACGTGGAGACAGCCAGGAGCACGTGGAGACAGCCAGGAGCACGTGGAGACAGCCAGGAGCACGTGGAGACAGCCAGGAGCACGTGGAGACAGCCAGGAGCACGTGGAGACAGCCAGGAGCACGTGGAGACAGCCAGGAGCACGTGGAGACAGCCAGGACCACGTGGAGACAGCCAGGAGCACGTGGAGACAGCCAGGAGCACTTGGAGACAGCCAGGAGCACGTGGAGACAGCCAGGAGCACTTGGAGACAGCCAGGAGCACGTGGGGACAGCCAGGAGCACGTGGAGACAGCCAGGAGCACGTGGAGACAGCCAGGAGCACGTGGAGACAGCCAGGAGCACGTGGAGACAGCCAGGACCACGTGGAGACAGCCAGGAGCACGTGGAGACAGCCAGGAGCACGTGGAGACAGCCAGGACCACGTGGAGACAGCCAGGAGCACTTGGAGACAGCCAGGAGCACGTGGAGACAGCCAGGAGCACGTGGAGACAGCCAGGAGCACGTGGAGAAAGCCAGGACCACGTGGAGACAGCCAGGAGCACGTGGAGACAGCCAGGAGCACGTGGAGACAGCCAGGACCACGTGGAGACAGCCAGGACCACGTGGAGACAGCATTGATGCCAGAGGACAGGCGACCAACCCCGTCTTATGGACATCTCAAACTCACCTAGGCGTGCTTGCTCGGGGGTGAGGTGATGTGCATGGTACCCCTCTCTAGGTCATCATTAAGGTGTACAGAGTGACTTAAAATAATTAATTTAAAGTATATCCGAGATATTTAGACCTATAATTCTGGGTGGCTCATTCGGGTACAGGGTCTTGACACTTTCATGTGACACGAGTCCTAGTGACCGTCCAACCATTCCATCAACTTCCCAAGCCTCACTCTTCCAAGACACTCCCCTCCCCCCCCCCCCCCCCCTCCATGTATACACAAACGTCCCCGCACTCGCGCGCACACACACATACAAGCCGAGGCGGGACCAAAGATCCAGAACTCAACCCCCGCAAGCACAATTAGGTGAGTACACGAACACACACACATCATAAAAAGGATTTGATACCTTGGTTTTAAATTTTTTAAAATTTGGCTCGAGGGGCGAGTTTATTGGGCAGCGCCACTCATCTTGTGAGTGGACACACCGCCATAGCAGCATGTACAACACTCCCCAATAGGAAGAAAACCTGCTGGGTTGTTCATCCTGTCACTTGTACCCAGACACAGCTGGGACTTGCTTAACTGTCTCAAGTGAACAGCTCCTCAAACAAGAAGATTAACATCTGTCAACCCTTAAAAGCTTACGTTATCTTGCGGGTGCAAAATGGGGAAATCTTTTAAGAACAGTATCAATATTTGACAAATAGTGTTTTCCTAACTCAAACAATGTAGAGTTTATTATTCTACACATATTCCTAATGTCTCTCAGGTGTTCACATTCACGTAGACAGTGGTCAAGGCGGTGTCCATCACTCTCACCACAGATTCTGCAACTTCGCTGATCAACTGTTGTTTCCATTCCATATCTCCATGGATATTTGTATCCAAGACAGATTCTCGCTATTACTGATTCTCTCCCTCGTCCTCCTCTTCTTCGGCCATAATGACTGGGATTGCCAGCTGCAACCATGTAGTACCATCGTATAGATTCACTGGTTTGTGCTTCTATCCTCCTTTCGTCAGTTACCTTATCACGGTGATGTTGCCTGACAATACCTCTAATTTGTAGTAGAGTCTTGGGTATGAAGTATTCAATATGGTCTCCTTCAGCGCCTTCAGCAGCCAGCACATCTGCTCGTTCATTTCCACATATTCCAACATGGGAGGGGATCCACAGAAACTTGATGACTCTTCCCTAATTGGTAAGTACTCTCACAGCTCTCTTAATTTCAGCGACTATTGCAAAATTTTCTGCCCGATTTTTACTTAGGCTTTGCAGTGCTGCTTTTGAATCGGTGCAAATCACTGCACCATTAGTGTTCCTCTCAAGGAACCTTAACGCCATAACAATGGCAGTTAGCTCTGCTTGCGTTGAAGAGACATAGTTCTCAATACGTGCTTTTTCTTCATTTCTGCGTTGGAAAGTATTATCCTTAATTACCGTGTATGCTGCACCAGCCCTGCCATTGACAGGATTAGATGACCCGTCAGTGTAGATTTGATCTAGTTCATCTCCGGCTTCTTTATAAATTTTCTCGAGATACTTGTGCCTCATTTCATGTGGTAACATGTTGGATTTTTTCATTGCCATTTCATTGATGATGATCTTGCATGAGTCATCCTCCCAGGGAGGTAACCTCTCTACAGGCAGGAGCTCACGGGCTTGCTCAAGCAGGTGAAGCTCTTCAAGGTAGCAGACTGCTCTGTGATGCCATTTTTTGCTTCTCCTGTTTCCCCCTGAAAGTAGCACAGAGCTCAGTTTTTTCTTAGCAATATCATTGTAATGGGAATCTCTGGCTATCCTAATTGCAAGCTTAGCATTCAGCTCCTGAATTCTGCTTTTAACACTGGGAAGGGACAACTCCTCTCGTAGATTAGACGTTTTGGCAGTTCTTGGAACTCCAAGAATGATTGTCATGGCTTCATTTTGAATGCTTTCAAGCCTTTTCATATGGCTTTGGGAGTAGGTGCACAGAACTGGTGCGGCATAGTATGACGCAGCGCACATAGGCTGTGTACATCATTTTAAGCACGGCAATAGAGGCTCCATGTCCATTCCAGGTCATAGCTTTCAGTGCCCTGAGTCGACTTTTGCATGTTCCTATGCGTTGATTGAGCTCCTCTTTCTTCCCATTGTTAGAGCCGACAGTGACGCCAAGGTACCGATAGTGGTCAACCCATTCAAGTGTTACACCATTAATTTGCAGTTCTTCATTTGCTCTCCGCTTGTGATGGGAGTATGCCTTCGTCTTGTTTGTGGAGAGAGTGAAACCGAGCTCAATACATTTTCTTCCAAGGAGTTCAATGGCCTGTTCAATTTTTCCCAAGGTGGGAGCTTGTATTAGGACATCATCTGCATATCCCACTTGTTGTGTTCCTTCCGGAAAATCAATATTTGCAATGGCGCTCATAAGTACACTGAATAGTGTAGGGCTTAAGACTCCGCCTTGGGGGGTCCCGAGTTCCATATTCATTGTTCTGGAGACTGCTCCATTGAAGCAGACCTTGGCTTTCCTTCCTGTGAGGTAGTCTTCAACCCATTTCATGAGTCTCCCCTTGACACCCATGCATGCAAGCTCGTCCAGGATCGCAATCCCCTGTGCTTTGTCGAAGGCTCCTTTGATGTCAACAAATACAGAGTACCTAGTCGTGTCATTAGCCAAGTAATTAACTATACAATTTGCTGTGCTCCGTCCTTTAACAAATCCATTGATCCCCTCCAATAACCTGCCTATTTTGTGCAACAGTCGGTTTAGGATGATCCTTTCAAGCATCTTGCAAGTGCATGACACGAGACTGATAGATCTGTAATTACCAGGGTCATTAGGCTTCGGTATGGGAACAATTATTGCGTGTTTCAATTGTGTGGGCAACACTCCACTTAGGAATGACTTGTTAAACAGGTGGAGTAGTGGATTCCCAGACACTTCACACAGTGCATTGAGTATGTCGTAGGTGACGCCATCTTCACCAGGTGCTGTACTTTTACCCTTTTTCATGGCACCCTTTACTTTTTGGGCTGTGATTGGTTCCCCATATTCGTCATCACTAGACAGTGCTCTTGTTATTCTAATTCTTCTGTCATCATGTCGCAGGAGCTGTTCCCTGCTGATTTCTGCAGGGAGGGAGGAGGAGGATGCTGCATCACTCCACTTGTGAATTAGTTCCTCAGCCTTACCCTGGGGGTCTTTGTGAGCCGCAGGCCGGGCTCTGCCACCCTTAGCTATCTGAATTTTTGCCCACACTTGTCCTGCAGATGTTTCCCGTCCAATAGAGCTAGTGATCTCCAGCCATTGTCTTTCTCGCTCTTTAATCTTCTCTTCCCTGGCTACTTGACACACAGTTTTAAACAACTCTTGGTTACTTTCAGTGGGATGTCTCCGGTACTCTCTACTCATGTCTCGTACATTTGCGTTAAGCATCTTTATGTAATCGTTCTCATACCATTTTATTTTCTTCCTCTGAGGGTTACTTCGCCCAGGCGTACGGCGCGGAACTCTTAGACAGCTCTCAATTTGGTGATTAAGGTCATCAACAAATGTGTTAATGTCTTCTGGGATTTGGTATTCCGTGAACCAGTCACTCATCCTGTTTATGAAGTGCAGCCTCATATCTGGTCCGAGTGATAACCTTTTTCTTTTATTTGTCTCTTTCCTTCTCTTGCTCATGTCGACGGTGGTAATTAGTGCCCAATGGTCACTACATAAACTGTGCACAATGTGTGTACTGGCATCCGTGTCCTGTGCATTCAGCAGGAGAGCATAGTCTAGTCTTCCTCCTCTGAGGTGAGTTGGCTGTTCATCACCCAGGACCCTAAAGTTTTCACTTCCCCTGACAAGGAGTGACAGTTTCCGTCTATTGACATTGGGCTGATGACAGTTGGCACCAAAGTGTGGGTGTCTGGCATTAAGGTCACCAACCAGCAGGGTAGGTTCTTCAATAACAAATTCAGGCAGTGTGTCAAGGTCAAGTTTACTCTGTGGCACATATAGGTTGATTATATGTAGAGCATTATTGTTTAAGTAAAGGGTTACTCCCAGTGATTCAAACTCATCCCCCATGTGCAGGTCATCAATAATCTGTGCGGGAATGTTGTTATTTACATAAGTGATGAGACCCCGTTTTCTTTCCCCATGTGGCAGGGAGAACTTGCGATAACCGCTGAACCTTGGGTTGAAGTCATCACCTACCATTGTCTCCTGTAGCACTATGACGTCAGTTTGGTGTTCACGAGCGTATTGTATGATGTCATTAATTCTGTTGCGAACTCCATTACAGTTCCATTGCAGTATAGTGAGATGTTGTTCATTGTGATTATCCATTTTGAGGTTCTTTGTCATCAGCTGCACGTGTGATACCTTGGTGTCACACGCACACGCACGCACTCATGCCCACACGCACGCACACACACACACACACACACACACAGAGGATTGAAACAGAGGATGATAGTAGGAGGCTATAAGATGACCTGGATAGACTGAGTGAATGGTCCAACAAATGGCTGTTGAAGTTCAACCCGAGTAAATGCAAAGTAATGAAACTAGGCAGTGGAAACAGGAGGCCAGGCACAGGATACAGAATAGGAGATGAAGTACTTAATGAAACAGACAGAGAGAAAGATCTAGGAGTTGATATCACACCAAACCTGTCTCCTGAAGCCCACATAAAGAGAATAACGTCTGCGGCATATGCGAGGCTGGCTAACATCAGAACGGCGTTCAGGAACCTGTGTAAGGAATCATTCAGAATCTTGTACACAACATATGTAAGACCAATCCTGGAGTATGCGGCCCCAGCATGGAGCCCGTATCTTGTCAAGCACAAGACGAAGCTGGAAAAAGTCCAAAGGTATGGTACTAGACTAGTCCCAGAACTAAGAGGCATGAGTTATGAGGAAAGGCTGTGGGAAATGCACCTTACGACACTGGAAGACAGAAGAGTAAGGAGTAAGGGGGACATGATCACAACCTACAAAATCCTCAGGGGAATCGACCGGGTAAACAAGGATGAACTATTCAACACTGGAGGGACGCGAACAAGGGGACACAGGTGGAAGCTGAGTACCCAAATGAGCCACAGAGACATTAGAAAAAACTTTTTCAGTGTCAGAGTAGTTAGTAAATGGAATGCACAAGGAAGTGATGTGGTGAAGGCTGACTCCATACACAGTTTCAAATGTAGATATGACAGAGCCCAGTAGGCTCAGGAATCTGTACACCAGATGATAGGCGGGACCAAAGAGCCAGAGCTCAACCCCCGCAAGCACAATTAGGTGAGTACAATTAGGTGAGTACACACACACACAGCTGGCCTCAGCTCCACGGCTTAGCCTCGGCTCTGAGTGCGTGCGTGCTTGTATGTACTCACCTAGTTGTACTCATCTAGTTGTGCTTGCGGGGGTTGAGCTCTGGCTCTTTGGTCCCGCCTCTCAACATGTGTTTACACAGTTTCAAGTGTAGATATGATAAAGCCCAGTAGACTCAGGAACCTGTACACTTGTTGATTGACGGTTGAGAGGCGGGACCAAAGAGCCAGAGCTCAACCCCCGCAAGCACAACTAGGTGAGTACAGAGCCGAGGCTAAGCCGTGGAGCTGAGGCCAGCCGTGTGGGAGGGTGTGGAAGGGTGTGGGAGGGTGCGGGAGGGTGTGGGAGGGTGTGGGAGGGTGTTGGAGGGTGTGGGAGGGTGCGGTCTACAATTATCACCAATATTCTCTGGTTCATTAAGCCTTCAGTGACAGATCACAGATCTAGGGTATCACAAAGTGTATAACCGCGCATATGAAAGAAAAAAATTATAGTGATATCACTAGAACTTTGTGTTAAACAGTGAACATTCGCCAGCACAGGCCACGTGGGAGGGCCACGAGGCTTTGTTTACATATTGGTACATAGAAGGGATATTCTGCACTACAGTGAACAGTGGTACAGTAAAGAGTGAACAGTAACACAATAGACATAACGATACAGTGACTGACTCCAGAGCTTTGTGTTAGATAGAGAAGAACCGACGACATCAATCTACTGACACTTAGTGAGGACCACGTGGGAGGGACGAGGACCACGTGGGAGGGACGAGGACCACCTCGTCATCCAGACATCTCTAGTATTCACTGGGTTATGTGAGCGGGAGGCTGACTGGTATGTACCGCCTCTTTGTCAATTATCCTGGTGTACAATGTGAGGTAAAATATTATAAAATTCTTGTTCAGTATATCATATATATTTAAAATTTCAAAGTGGCTCATTCCGGGTAGAGGTTTACATTTAACGGCCCCTCGTGACACACGCACGCACGCACGCACACGCACACACAAGAACACGCTAGTCCGGGCAGGACGCCTTGTGGCTAAGGCGATAAGGTTACAAACTCTCTTACTCCACCCCTTCCTCTCCCCCCTCCCTTCTCACTCTTCCAAAACACTCCCCCGCACTCCTACACTCTCCCCTATCACTGACCACACACACACACACACATACATACACACACACATATTTCCACAATCCTAAGTATTGTAGTACAGGATGATGATAGTGAGTGGTGTCCCAGCGAACATAAAGGTATAGTACTTTTGAAAAATAGGTGAGATAACAGGAATGTGACAAGGGAAGTGAAAAATAGGATGAGAAAAAGTTGCCCCTAGTGTTTCCAGTGCAGAGAAGAACATTCAAGATGGCCGCCGGCAAGAGGAAATACAAAACAGACCTTGATTTTGTTGGATTCAATGAAGAAAGCATTGATATAACCAGTCTATACAACAAGTTGGTAAATTTAGATACTATAGTGACCTCTCATGTAGAAATAATTAGTAAATTGAAAGAAAGTAATGACGATTTATATAGCAAAGTTGTATGTCTTGAGGGTGTAGTGAAAGACTTGTGCACGGATATGAATCAATTGGAAACAAATTGCAAAGCCATGGAAGAAGAAAATAGACTCTTAAAAATACCTTTGGAAGAAGTTAAAGTAAATTTAAACATAAATGACTACAATAGGTTAGGTAAGGAAATTCAACAGGAGAAACAGCTTTTGTCAGAACAGATGGAGGAAGTTACTCAGGGAATAGAACAGTGCAAGAAAGATATGCAACTCACCTATGCACAAGTGGCCAAGGAGAAGGAAAAAATAGAAGAAGCAGTAAAGGAAGTCAAACACTGCAGCAACCAAGATCAAACAAACATTAGGTTGGTGCAAAACTCAGTTGATCAGAGTAAGTCCCTGATAATTTTTGGCTGCAAAGAAAAACAGATAACATCTAGGTCAGAAAGAGCTGTAGAAGAAGCAAAAGTAGTAGATAAAATTGTTGGCCTCGTGGAAGGTCTTACAACCATAGAGAATGTGCGCGACTACAGGAGAATAGGCAGATATGTAAAAGGGAAAGATCGACCTTTGAGGATCACCCTAAATGGTGCCAAACAGATGGAAGAAGTACTAAGGAATGCTAGAAAATTACAAAGTGATGAGGATGGGAAAGTGTGGTCGTTAAGACGAGATCTTTCAAAAGAAGATAGAGATAAGCTGAAACTGAACCTCGCCGAGGCAAAACGTTTAAATGAGAGCAGGAATGAAGAAGAAATCAATTCTTTTTTCTACAAAGTGATAGGGGTAGGCAGACCAGTAAAGTGGTACATAAAGGCAAACCAATAAAATTATTAGAGAGAGGGGAAGTGAAAAATAAGAAGAGGGGGAACAAGTTCCTGAAGATTGCATACACCAACATAGATGGAGTAAGATCAAAGATACTGGAGTTAAGTGATGTAATACAGCTGCAGACACCAGACATTGTTGCACTCACGGAGACAAAACTTGAAGATGCTATTTTAAATGAGGTCATATTCCCAAGGGGCTACTCAATTTGGAGACGGGACAGAAAAATCAGGAAAGGCGGTGGCGTTGCTGTGCTGGTGAAAGAACACCTAAAGGTGAACGAAATAATGACTGCCAATCCACAAGAAGTTGACATAATAGCACTAGAGATCTGCCATGAGGATGATAAACTAATGATCATAAATGCATATAGTCCACCACCAAGCAGCACATGGTCAAAGGAGGAGCTAGATAGTAAACGTGAAGGTCTTATAACAATAATGAGAGAGATCATAGCGAGAGCGAATAACGATAGTTCACAACTGTTGATAGTTGGCGACTTCAACTTGAAATCCATAGACTGGGAAGCAGGGAGCAGGGAGCCGGTCGGCCGAGCGGACAGCACACTGGACTTGTGATCCAGTGGTCCCGGGTTCGATCCCGGGCGCCGGCGAGAAACAATATGCAGAGTTTCTTTCACCCTATGCCCCTGTTACCTAGCAGTAAAATAGGTACCTGGGTGTTAGTCAGCTGTCACGGGCTGCTTCCTGGGGGTGGAGGCCTGGTCGAGGACCGGGCCGCAGGGACATTGAAAAGCCTCGAAATCATCTCAAGATAGCATATGAAGCTAAAACAGAAGATTTTTGGACCTGTAAATTTGTAGACCTCATTCTGGAAACATTCTTGTATCAACATATTAAACAAGCTACGAGGATGAGGGAAGGGGATGTTCCCTCCATGCTAGATTTGATATTTACCAGGAAGGAGGAAGAAATATTTGACATTCAGTACCTTCCTCCCTTGGGTAAAAGTGACCATGTCTTGTTGGGAATAAAGTAAGCAATGCATTATAATCTGGAAAAAATTATGAAGGTTGATGAAACTGAAAAACCTGACTTTAGGAGAGGACATTATGGCAACCTTAGAAAATTTTATAGTGAGTATAATTGAACAGACTTGTTGCTAGGCAAGGAAGTGAATGAGATGTATGTCAAGTTTTGTGAAATATATGATAAAGGCACAAAAAAATTTATACCAAAACAGAGATGCAGAACTAGGAAAGCAGGATTGGTTCAACAGAAAATGCGAGAGGGCCAGAGACCAAAAGACACAAAAATGGAATCAATACAGGAAGAGGCCAAACCCTCAAAAATACCAGCGATACAAAGATGCAAGAAACAACTACATGGCAGTGAGGAGAGAGGCAGAAAGAAATTTTGACAAAGGGATAGCAGACAAATGTAAAACCAGGTCTATTCTATAAATTCATAAATAACAAATTGCAGGTAAAGGATAATATTCAGAGGTTGAAAATGGGAAATAGATTCACGGAAAATGAAAAGGAAATGTGTGAAACATTAAACAAAAAGTTCCAAAGTGTGTTTGTACAAAATGAAATCTTCAGGGAACCAGATACAATAAGAATTCCAAGTGGCCTCCTTATCTCTGTACAGAAAACTCGTGCCCTCATTCCATGTGGTATTCCACCACCCAATTATCATATAGATGGGCGAGCACTTGAGAACTGCGAGTCTTACAGATACCTTGGTGGCCCCATTAACGACCCTGGGTACCTTTCTTCTCTCAAGAGGAGACTGTGGGAGAGATTAAAGCCCTTGCGGGTCCTTGTTGGTGTCAATCATGGAATCAACGTGAGACTTGCTAGAATGTTTTATGTATCATTTATACGCTCTGTGATTGACTACAGTGCTCTACATCTCACACTGTGTACTGACAAAGAGCTGAAATCTCTTGAAAGCTTGCAAAATGAAGCTATGCGTCTCATCCTTGGAACTCCAAAGTCTACGAGAATAGTTAATATGAGAGCAGAGTTAAAATTACCTGTCATAAGTGAGAGAATTTTGTCTATTAGCACAGTTTTCGGCGTGAAGGCATTGAGTAGATCTAGACAACACATGAAGTTTCAAGCTAAACTTTCTGATATGCTGCACTCACCTGAGGTCTATAGAAGAAGAAGAACGAAATCTGATTATGTATTTTGGTTCTACAAGGTAGCCAACTCCATCAAAATATTAAATATGTACCAAACTCAATTAATGATTAATCAACCAATTACTCCATGGGATAACTGGGATCTATCAGTTGATTTTGTAAATGCGCCCAAGAAAGATAGTGTGCACTCTACATTATTAAAACAGTTAACACTGAAAAGCATCACTGAAAATACTCAGAGTATGGGTAACGATGTGTATCAGTGCTATACCGACGGCTCTGTAGAAGAAGGTGGACGATGTACCGGATGTGCATGCAATATATTTAAACAATCTTCTCTTGTACATACAGCAATGAAGCGCGTCAATGACTGGGCAAGTACAACTCAAACCCAACTTGCAGGCATATACCTTGCCACTGAATTTTTAAAAGACAAAGGCAGTGGACTTATATACTGTGACTCGCAGAGTGCACTCCTGGCATTGAACGCACATAGTAGTGACACCCAGAAAATAGTCAGTGATATTCGAATGAGTGCTTTAGCTGCTAAAGAAAACAGATTTGAAATTAAATTCCTATGGATACCATCACATGTTGGCATCTCAAGGCATGACACTGTTGAAATGCTTGCAAAGACAGCATGTAGAAAACCAGTGGTAGAAATTGATATGGGTGTTTCATTAGCAGTGACAAAGAGAATACTTAAACAAATATCTAATGAAGATCTCACCGACCTAACAAATTCACAAAAACCGAAAAGTTGTAGCACTAAATATTATGATAGATATCGTGAGGAGATATTCACATATGGGACTAATAGAACAAGAACCCGGCAATGTGATGTTATAGTGGCCAGAATACGCCTGGGATATAGACGTATCTGGCAGCTTTCTCAAAACCCAAATGTCGAGTACAAAATGTGTCAACTTTGTGAAAGAGAAAACATGCACTCTCTTGAACATTATATTGTAGAATGTCCCATATTGACTGACTTTCGCCCTCCTGGGCCAAGGTATGCTGAACTGTGTAATTACTATTTGAGTACTGGAACACTTGATGATATATTGGACTTGTACCCAAGATTAACCATGTAATGTATCAATTATACAATGTATGTATGTGATGTAACTATATAACCTGAGCTTATAAAAGCACCTTCATCACCTTCAGTGATTAAGTGCTTAATTGCACACTAGTTTCTCTATCAGCTATCTCACCCCGTCAGAGTAAAAGAGACAAATGTATGTGAATGCATGTGTGTGTGTGGGGTATATATATGTATGTATACATGTATGTATATATGTATATGTACGTATATATGTGTGAGTGTATGTATATGTATGTGTATAAAGTATATATGGAAGCTGATCAGAATTACATTTCACCTTTGCAAATGCACATTAATGACACATCGAACACTTTATGTAGGGCATGCGTAAATCTGTGTATCTATGTATTTACTTATGAAGGTTAGCTTAGCATTTTAAAAGCACCGAATCACCTTCTGTGGTTGATTGTTCAATAAACCCTTGAACTATATGTTTAACACTTCTCTAACCCTGTCCATGGAGGACAGAAGAAAATGTATATATGCTGATTAGCATTGTTAATGTGTGGCCACGTCTGTGGTAGAAAATAATAATAATAATAATAATAATAAAAAACTTTCCACTCCCCAATCTCTCACCCCCCCTTTCTCACCCCTCTCTCTCACCCCACTCTCTCACCCCTCTCTCTCTCTCGCTCTCTCTCTCTCCCCACTCTCTCACCCCACTCTCTCACCCCTACTTTCTCACCCCTCTCTCTCACCCCACTCTTTCACCCCTCTCTCTCTCTCCCCACTCTCTCACCCCTCTCTCTCACCCCTCTCTCTCACCCCCACTTTCTCACCTCTCTCTCTCACCCCACTCTCTCACCCCACTCTCTCACCCCACTCTCTCACCCCTCTCCCTCACTCTCTCTCTCTCTCTCTCTCTCTCTCTCTCTCTCTCTCTCTCTCTCTCTCTCTCTCTCTCTCTCTCTCTCTCTCTCTCTCTCTCTCTCTCTCTCTCTCTCTCTCTCTCTCTCTCTCTCTCTCTCTCTCTCTCCCTCTCTCTCTCTCTCTCTCTCTCTCTCTCTCTCTCTCATTAAGAGAGAGAGAGAGAGAGAGCAATAAAATGCTTAGCTTCAAAAACTAAAACGGTTAGGTAAGGTCGTGGTTTTCTATTCAGCTTTTCAAGTAAACTCAAATATTCACAATATATTTGACAGTACGGTTTAATACTAAGTGAAAAGAAGTAAAGTACCTGACTGTCATACGTAGTACATAATTGTACTTATGGGGCTGTTACATTTACCTCACCATTTTTTGGAGGACGGGCTGGGTTGAGAGTGTGGATGAGACGGTGGTTGAGTGTGTGGATGAGACGGTGGTTGAGAGTGTGGATGAGACGGTGGTTGAGTGTGTGGATGAGACGGTGGTTGAGAGTGTGGATGAGACGGTGGTTGAGAGTGTGGATGAGACGGTGGTTGAGAGTGTGGTTGAGACGGTGGTTGAGAGTGTGGTTGAGACGGTGGTTGAGAGTGTGGTTGAGACGGTGGTTGAGACGGTGGTTGAGACGGTGGTTGAGAGTGTGGATGAGACGGTGGTTGAGAGTGTGGTTGAGAGTGTGGTTGAGACGGTGGTTGAGAGTGTGGATGAGACGGTGGTTGAGAGTGTGGTTGAGACGGTGGTTGAGAGTGTGGTTGAGACGGTGGTTGAGACGATGGTTGAGAGTGTGGTTGAGACGATGGTTGAGTGTGGTTGAGACGGTGGTTGAGAGTGTGGTTGAGACGGTGGTTGAGAGTGTGGTTGAGACGGTGGTTGAGACGATGGTTGAGACGGTGGTTGAGAGTGTGGTTGAGAGTGTGGTTGAGACGATGGTTGAGAGTGTGGTTGAGACGGTGGTTGAGAGTGTGGTTGAGACGGTGGTTGAGAGTGTGGTTGAGAGTGTGGTTGAGACGGTGGTTGAGAGTGTGGATGAGACGGTGGTTGAGAGTGTGGTTGAGACGATGGTTGAGAGTGTGGTTGAGACGGTGGTTGAGAGTGTGGTTGAGACGGTGGTTGAGAGTGTGGTTGAGAGTGTGGTTGAGAGTGTGGTTGAGACGGTGGTTGAGAGTGTGGATGAGAGTGTGGTTGAGAGTGTGGTTGAGAGTGTGGTTGAGAGTGTGGTTGAGAGTGTGGTTGAGACGGTGGTTGAGAGTGTGGTTGAGACGGTGGTTGAGAGTGTGGTTGAGAGTGTGGTTGAGAGTGTGGTTGAGACGGTGGTTGAGAGTGTGGTCGAGACGGTGGTTGAGACGGTGGTTGAGAGTGTGGTTGAGACGGTGGTTGAGAGTGTGGTTGAGACGATGGTTGAGAGTGTGGTTGAGACGGTGGTTGAGAGTGTGGTTGAGACGGTGGTTGAGAGTGTGGTTGAGAGTGTGGTTGAGACGGTGGTTGAGAGTGTGGTTGAGACGGTGGTTGAGAGTGTGGTTGAGACGGTGGTTGAGAGTGTGGTTGAGAGTGTGGTTGAGACGGTGGTTGAGAGTGTGGTTGAGACGGTGGTTAAGAGTGTGGTTGAGACGGTGGTTGAGAGTGTGGTTGAGAGTGTGGTTGAGACGGTGGTTGAGAGTGTGGTTGAGACGGTGGTTGAGAGTGTGGTTGAGACGGTGGTTGAGAGTGTGGTTGAGAGTGCGGTTGAGACGGTGGTTGAGACGGTGGTTGAGAGTGTGGTTGAGACGGTGGTTGAGAGTGTGGTTGAGACGGTGGTTGAGAGTGTGGTTGAGACGGTGGTTGAGAGTGTGGTTGAGACGGTGGTTGAGAGTGTGGTTGAGACGATGGTTGAGAGTGTGGTTGAGACGGTGGTTGAGAGTGTGGTTGAGACGGTGGTTGAGAGTGTGGTTGAGACGGTGGTTGAGAGTGTGGTTGAGACGGTGGTTGAGAGTGTGGTTGAGACAGTGGTTGAGAGTGTGGTTGAGACGGTGGTTGAGAGTGTGGTTGAGAGTGTGGTTGAGACGGTGGTTGAGAGTGTGGTTGAGACGGTGGTTGAGAGTGTGGTTGAGACGGTGGTTGAGAGTGTGGTTGAGATTGTGGTTGAGACGGTGGTTGAGACGGTGGTTGAGAGTGTGGTTGAGACGGTGGTTGAGAGTGTGGTTGAGACGGTGGTTGAGACAGTGGTTGAGAGTGTGGTTGAGACGGTGATTGAGAGTGTGGTTGAGACGATGGTTGAGAGTGTGGTTGAGACGGTGGTTGAGAGTGTGGTTGAGACGATGGTTGAGAGTGTGGTTGAGAGTGTGGTTGAGACGGTGGTTGAGACGGTGGTTGAGAGTGTGGTTGAGACGGTGGTTGAGAGTGTGGTTGAGAGTGTGGTTGAGACGATGGTTGAGAGTGTGGTTGAGACGGTGGTTGAGAGTGTGGTCGAGACGGTGGTTGAGACGGTGGTTGAGAGTGTGGTTGAGACGGTGGTTGAGAGTGTGGTTAAGACGATGGTTGAGAGTGTGGTTGAGAGTGTGGTTGAGACGGTGGTTGAGAGTGTGGTCGAGACGGTGGTTGAGACGGTGGTTGAGAGTGTGGTTGAGACGGTGGTTGAGAGTGTGGTAAAGACGATGGTTGAGAGTGTGGTTGAGACGGTGGTTGAGAGTGTGGTTGAGAGTGTGGTTGAGACGGTGGTTGAGAGTGTGGTTGAGACGGTGGTTGAGACGGTGGTTGAGAGTGTGGTTGAGACGGTGGTTGAGAGTGTGGTTGAGACGGTGGTTGAGAGTGTGGTTGAGAGTGTGGTTGAGACGGTGGTTGAGAGTGTGGTTGAGAGTGTGGTTGAGACGGTGGTTGAGAGTGTGGTTGAGACGGTGGTTGAGAGTGTGGTTGAGACGGTGGTTGAGAGTGTGGTTGAGAGTGTGGTTGAGACGGTGGTTGAGAGTGTGGTTGAGACGGTGGTTGAGAGTGTGGTTGAGACGGTGGTTGAGAGTGTGGTTGAGAGTGTGGTTGAGACGGTGGTTGAGAGTGTGGTTGAGACGGTGGTTGAGAGTGTGGTTGAGACGGTGGTTGAGAGTGTGGTTGAGAGTGTGGTTGAGACGGTGGTTGAGAGTGTGGTTGAGACGGTGGTTGAGAGTGTGGTTGAGACGGTGGTTGAGAGTGTGGTTGAGAGTGTGGTTGAGACGGTGGTTGAGACGGTGGTTGAGAGTGTGGTTGAGACGGTGGTTGAGAGTGTGGTTGAGACGGTGGTTGAGACGTGTGGTTGAGAGTGTGGTTGAGACGGTGGATTGAGAGTGTGGTTGAGACGGATGGTTGAGAGTGTGGTTGAGACGGTGGTTGAGAGTGTGGTTGAGACGAGTGGTTGAGAGTGTGGTTGAGAGTGTGGTTGAGACGGTGGATGAGACGGTGGTTGAGAGTGTGGTTGAGACGGTGGGTTGAGAGTGTGGTTGAGAGTGTGGTTGAGACGATGGTTGAGAGTGTGGTTGAGACGGTGGTTGAGAGTTGTGGTTGAGAGTGTGGTTGAGACGGGTGGTTGAGAGTGTGGTTGAGACGGTGGTTGAGAGTGTGGTTGAGACGGTGGTTGAGAGTGTGGTTGAGACGTGTGGTTGAGACGGTGGTTGAGAGGTGGTTGAGACGGTGGTTGAGAGTGTGGTTGAGACGGTGGTTGAGAGTGTGGTTGAGAGTGTGGTTGAGACGGTGGTTGAGAGTGTGGTTGAGAGTGTGGTTGAGACGGTGGTTGAGAGTGTGGTGAGACGGTGGTGAGAGTGTGGTTGAGACGGTGGTTGAGAGTGTGGTTGAGAGTGTGGTTGAGACGGTGGTTGAGAGTGTGGTTGAGACGGTGGTTGAGAGTGTGGTTGAGACGGTGGTTGAGAGTGTGGTTGAGACGTGTGGTGAGAGGTGGTTGAGGGGTGGTTGACGAAGGGTGGTTGAGAGTGTGGTTGGAGACGAGTGTGGTTGAGACGGTGTGGTTGAGACGGGGTGGTTGAGACGTGTGGTTGAGGAGTGTGGTTGAGACGGTGGTTGAGAGGTGTTGGTTGAGACGGTGGTTGAGAGTGTGGTTGAAGACGGTGGTTGAGAGTGTGGTTGAGGTAGTGTGGTTGGACGGTGGTTGATCGGTGGTTGAAGAGTGTTGTTGAGAGGTGGTTGTGAGAGTGTGGTTGAGAGTGTGGTTGAGACGGTGGTGAGAGTGTGGTTGAGACGGTGGTTTTGATGAGGTGTGGTTGAGAGTGTGGTTGAGAGTGTGGTTGAGAGTGTGGTTGAGACGGTGGTTGAGAGTGTGGTTGAGACGGTGGTTGAGAGTGTGGTTGAGACGGTGGTTGAGAGTGTGTTGAGAGTGTGGTTGAGACGGTGGTTGAGAGTGTGGTTGAGACGGTGGTTGAGAGTGTGGTTGAGACGGTGGTTGAGAGTGTGGTTGAGAGTGTGGTTGAGACGGTGGTTGAGAGTGTGGTTGAGACGGTGGTTGAGAGTGTGGTTGAGACGGTGGTTGAGAGTGTGGTTGAGAGTGTGGTTGAGACGGTGGTTGAGGACGGTGGTTGAGAGTGTGGTTGAGACGGTGGTTGAGAGTGTGGTTGAGACGGTGGGTTGAGACGGTGGTTGAGAGTGTGGTTGAGGGACGGTGATTGAGAGTGTGGTTGAGACGATGGTTGAGAGTGTGGTTGAGACGGTGGTTGAGAGTGTGGTTGAGACGATGGTTGAGAGTGTGGTTGAGAGTGTGGTTGAGACGGTGGATGAGACGGTGGTTGAGAGTGTGGTTGAGACGGTGGTTGAGAGTGTGGTTGAGAGTGTGGTTGAGACGATGGTTGAGAGTGTGGTTGAGACGGTGGTTGAGAGTGTGGTTGAGAGTGTGGTTGAGACGGTGGTTGAGAGTGTGGTTGAGACGGTGGTTGAGAGTGTGGTTGAGACGGTGGTTGAGAGTGTGGTTGAGACGGTGGTTGAGACGGTGGTTGAGAGTGTGGTTGAGACGGTGGTTGAGAGTGTGGTTGAGACGGTGGTTGAGAGTGTGGTTGAGAGTGTGGTTGAGACGGTGGTTGAGAGTGTGGTTGAGAGTGTGGTTGAGACGGTGGTTGAGAGTGTGGTTGAGACGGTGGTTGAGAGTGTGGTTGAGACGGTGGTTGAGAGTGTGGTTGAGAGTGTGGTTGAGACGGTGGTTGAGAGTGTGGTTGAGACGGTGGTTGAGAGTGTGGTTGAGACGGTGGTTGAGAGTGTGGTTGAGAGTGTGGTTGAGACGGTGGTTGAGAGTGTGGTTGAGACGGTGGTTGAGAGTGTGGTTGAGACGGTGGTTGAGAGTGTGGTTGAGAGTGTGGTTGAGACGGTGGTTGAGAGTGTGGTTGAGACGGTGGTTGAGAGTGTGGTTGAGACGGTGGTTGAGAGTGTGGTTGAGAGTGTGGTTGAGACGGTGGTTGAGACGGTGGTTGAGAGTGTGGTTGAGACGGTGGTTGAGAGTGTGGTTGAGACGGTGGTTGAGACGGTGGTTGAGAGTGTGGTTGAGACGGTGATTGAGAGTGTGGTTGAGACGATGGTTGAGAGTGTGGTTGAGACGGTGGTTGAGAGTGTGGTTGAGACGATGGTTGAGAGTGTGGTTGAGAGTGTGGTTGAGACGGTGGATGAGACGGTGGTTGAGAGTGTGGTTGAGACGGTGGTTGAGAGTGTGGTTGAGAGTGTGGTTGAGACGATGGTTGAGAGTGTGGTTGAGACGGTGGTTGAGAGTGTGGTTGAGAGTGTGGTTGAGACGGTGGTTGAGAGTGTGGTTGAGACGGTGGTTGAGAGTGTGGTTGAGACGGTGGTTGAGAGTGTGGTTGAGAGTGTGGTTGAGACGGTGGTTGAGAGTGTGGTTGAGACGGTGGTTGAGACGATGGTTGAGACGGTGGTTGAGAGTGTGGTTGAGACGGTGGTTGAGAGTGTGGTTGAGACGGTGGTTGAGACGATGGTTGAGAGTGTGGTTGAGACGATGGTTGAGAGTGTGGTTGAGACGGTGGTTGAGAGTGTGGTTGAGACGGTGGTTGAGAGTGTGGTTGAGACGGTGGTTGAGACGATGGTTGAGACGGTGGTTGAGAGTGTGGTTGAGAGTGTGGTTGAGACGATGGTTGAGAGTGTGGTTGAGACGGTGGTTGAGAGTGTGGTTGAGACGGTGGTTGAGAGTGTGGTTGAGAGTGTGGTTGAGACGGTGGTTGAGAGTGTGGATGAGACGGTGGTTGAGAGTGTGGTTGAGACGATGGTTGAGAGTGTGGTTGAGACGGTGGTTGAGAGTGTGGTTGAGACGGTGGTTGAGAGTGTGGTTGAGAGTGTGGTTGAGAGTGTGGTTGAGACGGTGGTTGAGAGTGTGGTTGAGAGTGTGGTTGAGAGTGTGGTTGAGAGTGTGGTTGAGAGTGTGGTTGAGAGTGTGGTTGAGACGGTGGTTGAGAGTGTGGTTGAGACGGTGGTTGAGAGTGTGGTTGAGACGGTGGTTGAGAGTGTGGTTGAGAGTGTGGTTGAGACGGTGGTTGAGAGTGTGGTTGAGAGTGTGGTTGAGACGGTGGTTGAGAGTGTGGTTGAGACGGTGGTTGAGAGTGTGGTTGAGACGGTGGTTGAGAGTGTGGTTGAGACGGTGGTTGAGAGTGTGGTTGAGACGGTGGTTGAGAGTGTGGTTGAGAGTAGGGTTGATAGGTTGAGAGAAACATTGTGACCATCGACCCGTTACCATCCACCAGCAGAGACCACAACACACTGAGACTGACCAGCGAGCATCGTTCTAGAGAGTCAGACAATATTAGCGTGAGAGAGCCAGCTGCAGCGGGACGCCAGCAGGCATGTGGACCACGGTGGTCCCTCCCACCATTAGACAAGCCTCACACTTCAAGTGTATGTACCTCATCAATAGCGTGCAAGTCCCAGCCATCACGTTACCTCACACGACCAGCGTATGACAGTCCAAGGAACAGTTAACATGGAGCGGCTTTGATGCCACTAAGCCACAACAATGTCAACGGTTCTCTCTCTCGCTCTCTCTCTCTCTCTCTCTCTCTCTCTCTCTCTCTCTCTCTCTCTCTCTCTCTCTCTCTCTCTCTCTCTCTCTCTCCTCTCTCTCTCTCTCTCTCTCTCTCTCTCTCTCTCTCTCTCTCTCTCCTCTCTCTCTCTCTCTCTCTCTCTCTCTCTCTCTCTCTCTCTCTCTCTCTCTCTCTCTCTCTCTCTCTCTCTCTCTCTCTCTCTCTCTCTCTCTCTCTCTCCTCTCTCTCTCTCTCTCTCTCTCCTCTCTCTCTCTCTCTCTCTCTCTCTCTCTCTCTCTCTCTCTCTCTCTCTCTCTCTCTCTCTCTCTCTCTCTCTCTCTCTCCTCTCTCTCTCTCTCTCTCTCTCTCTCTCTCTCTCTCTCTCTCTCTCTCTCTCTCTCTCTCTCTCTCTCTCTCTCTCTCTCTCTCTCTCTCTCTCTCTCTCACTCACTCTCACTCTAACTCTAACTCTAACACTCGTGGTTGACTGTGTCACACGTTAACACTGGTGGGAGACGAGAGAGTTAAGTGTGTCACAGGATTCAGAGGTCTTCCCTGCACCAGTGATCATGTGTTATGGGTTATGGGGGTGACGCCTGTGTGTGTGTGTGTATTCACCTAGTTGTGCTTGCTGGGGTTGAGCTATGGCTCTTTGGTCCCGCCTCTCAACCGTCAATCAACTGGTGTACAGATTCCTGAGCCTATTGGGCTCTATCATATCTACATTTGAAACTGTGTATGGACTCAGCCTTCACCACATCATTTCCTAATGTATTCTACCTGTTAACTACTCTGATACTGAAAAAGTTCTTTTTAACGTCCCTGTGGCTCATTTGGGTACTCAGTTTCCACCTGTGTCCCCTTGTTCGCGTACCACCCGTGTTGAATAGTTTATACTTATCTACCCTATCAATTCCCCTGAGGATTTTGTAGATAGTGATCATGTCTCCCCTAACTCTTATGTCTTCTGTCCAGTGTCGTAAGGTGCATTTCCCGCAGCCTTTTATCGTAACTCATGCCTCTTAGTTCTAGGATTATTCTAGTGGCATACCTCTGTACTTTTTCCAGCTTCGTCTTGTGCTTGACAAGGTTCGGGCTCCATGCTGGGCCCGCATACTCCATTATTAATCTTACATATATGGTATACAAGATTCTGAAAGATTCCTTAAACAGGTTCCTGAAGGCTGTTCTGATGTTAGCCAGCCTCGCATATGTTGCAGACGTAATTATTTTTATTTGGGCTTCAGGAGACAGGGTTAGTGTGATATCAACTCTTAGATCCTACTCTCTGTCTGTTTCATGAAGAACTTCATCTCCCATTCTGTATCCTGTGACTGGCCTCCTGTTTCCACTGCCTAGTTTCATTACCTTACATTTACTCGAGTTGAATTTTAGTAGCCATTTGTTGGACCATTCATGCAGTCTGTCTAGGTCATCTTGTAGTCTCATACTATCTTCCTCCGTCTTAATCTTCCTCATAATTTTTGCATCATCAACAAACAATGAGAGGAATGATTCTATACCATCTGGAAGATCATTTACATATATAAGAAACAGTATGGGTCCAAGGACTGACCCCTGCGGGACCCAACTGGTGACGTCTCGCCAATCTGAGACGTCACCCCTCACAGTGACTCGCTGTCTTCTGTTACTTAGGTACTCCCTTATCCAATGGAGTATCTTCCCTTTCACTCCTGCCTATAGCTCTAGCTTTTGCACTAGTCTCCGGTGTGGCACTGTGTCAAAGGCTTTCTGGCAATCCAAAAATATGCAGTCTGCCCACCCCTCTCTTTCTTGTCTGATACTTGTTGCCTGGTCGTAAAATTCCATTAATCCTGTGAGGCAAGACTTATCATCCCATAAACCATGTTGGTGTTGTGACACAAAGTTCCTTTGCTCCAGATGTTTGACTACCTTTTTTCGCACAATTTTCTCCATTAGCTTGCATGGTATGCAAGTTATGGACACTGGCCTGTAGTTCAGTGCCTCCTGTCTATCCACCTTCTTGTATATCGAGACTATATTTGCAGCCTTCCAAATATCTGGTAGTTCACCTGTTACCAGTGATTTGTTATACACCATGGAGAGTTGCAGGCACAGTGCTTCTGCTCTTTCCTTTAGTATCCATGGTGATATTCCATCTGGGCCAATAGCGAAACCATTGGAGAAGCCGTTGTTGACTATGACCTGCCTTACCCTACAGAGTTCTTCGTCGACTTGCTTCCATCCTGAGCTGTGGCTGAGAGCACGGTCGACATAAGCGTTAACAACACTCCTCTTGTACCTGTCTGGGCAGTCACTGTTGGCATTTAAGGCACATTCCTATGTTTGTTTCCTTAGTGTAGACTGCAGTGTGGAAACCTCCGCTCCTTTCCATGACTGTTACATCTAGAAAGGGCAGCTTCCCATCCGTCTCCATCTCGTAACTGAAACTGCAACACAGAATTCTGTTCAAATGCCTCCTTCAGCTCCTGCAAATGTCTGACATCAGGTACCTGTGTAAAAATGTCGTCAACATACCTGCAGTATATGGCCGGTTTCAAGTTCATGTCGACTAAGACTTTTTGCTCGATGGCACCCCTGTAGAAGTTCGCAAACAGGACACCTAGGGGAGAACCTATGGCGACCCCATCTACTTGCTTATACATGTGCCCATCCGGGCTCAAGAAGGGTGCCTCTTTTGTACAAGCTTGGAGTAGTTTCCTTAGAATGTTTTCTGGTATGTCAAGAGGAGTACAGGCCGGATCACGATACACTCTGTCCGCTATCATCCCGATTGTTTCATCCACAGGTACGTTTAATAATAAAAGGATAGACTGGGAGATAATAAACAGGGAACTTACAAACATTCCATGGGGAACTGTTCTAAATAATACAAGTCCTACAGAAGGAATAGAAAAACTTACTTCAGAAGCGTATCAAGTCTGTCTGAAACATGTTCCTTTGAGGAAAGCCAGAAAGAGATCTAACGTAGAAAGAGAAACGCAGACGACACTTTAAACGCAGGAAAAAAATAACGGAACTGCTTATGCAGACACGAATTTCCCGTCAAAGAAGGAATAATTTAAATAGGGAGATTGAAGAAATCGAGCGGAAATTGAAACACTCATATGAAACTGAAGAAAGGCAGTTAGAACAGAAAGCAATTCAGGAAATAAAGAAAAATCCAAAATATTTCTTCTCATATGCGAAATCAAAAGCAAAAACCACTGCCAGTATTGGACCTATTCGTACAAGTGAAGGTTCATACACGGAGGATGACAAAGAAATTAGTGAAATCCTAAAAAAGCAGTATGAGGACATGTTTAGCACTCCAATAAACAACATGAAGGTGGAAGATCCAGACAATTTCTTTATGCGGGATATTCAAACCCCTGTAAATATAACTGATATAAACACGAGCGCACTAAATTTTGAAAAAGAAATTGAAAACATGCCCATGCACTCGGCCCCAGGTCCAGACTCATGGAATTCAATATTTATAAAGAAATGCAAAGTGCCGGTAGCACAGGCACTCAGTATAGTGTGGAGGAAGAGCTTGGACACGGGGGAGATACCAGATGCACTTAAAGTAGCAGACATAGCCCCTCTACACAAGGGAGGGAGCAAAGCATTGGCAAAAAATTATAGACCAGTTGCACTAACATCGCACATCATAAAAGTATTTGAGAGAGTGATTAGGAGTCAGGTCACCAATTTCATGGAGACCAATGACCTTCATAACCCAGGCCAACATGGATTTCGAGCGGGAAGATCGTGCCTCTCACAGCTACTTGAGCACTACGACAAAGTCACTGAGGCATTAGAAGAGAAACAGAATGCTGATGTGATATACACGGACTTCGCAAAGGCCTTCGATAAATGTGACCATGGCGTGATAGCACACAAAATGAAGTCAATGGGAATAACCGGTAAAGTAGGACGCTGGATACTCAGTTTTCTGTCAAACAGGACTCAGCGAGTAACTGTCAACCATATAAAATCTAGTCCAAGTGCAGTGAAAAGCTCTGTACCTCAGGGTACAGTCCTTGCACCACTGCTTTTCCTTATTCTCATATCTGATATAGACAAAAATACAAGTCACAGCTTCGTATCATCCTTTGCAGATGACACAAAAATCAGTATGATTTATACTATATATACCTCGGCTGAGGACATTGAAAAACTTCAAGCTGATATTAATAAAGTTTTCGACTGGGCATCAGAAAATAACATGATGTTTAACAGTGATAAATTCCAGGTACTCAGGTACGGTAAAAATGAGGACCTTAAACATAATACAGAGTACAAAACACAATCAAATGTACCCATAGTAGGAAAACAGCATGTAAAGGATTTGGGAATAATAATGTCTGACGACCTAACGTTTAAGGAGCATAACCAAGCAAATATTGCGACAGCCAGAAAAATGATAGGATGGATTACGAGAACTTTCAAATCCAGGGATCCCATCACAATGGTTGTACTCTTCAAGGCACTTGTGTTGTCCCGTCTTGAGTACTGCTCAGTACTCACTTCCCCCTTCAAAGCAGGAGAGATTGCTGAAATAGAGGGAATACAGAGAACATATACGGCACGCATAGACGCAATAAAGCACCTAAATTATTGGGATCGTCTCAAAGCCCTCCAAATGTACTCACTAGAAAGAAGACGAGAGAGATATCAAATAATATACACCTGGAAGATACTGGAGGGCCAAGTACCAAATCTACACAGTAAAATAACAACGTACTGGAGTGAACGACATGGAAGAAAATGTAGAATAGAACCAATGAAGAGCAGAGGTGCCATAGGCACAATCAGAGAACACTGTATAAACATCAGAGGTCCGCGGTTGTTCAACGTCCTCCCAGCAAGCATAAGAAATATTGCCGGAACAACCGTGGACATTTTCAAGAGGAAACTAGATTTATTCCTCCAAGGAGTGCCGGACCAACCGGGCTGTGGTGGGTATGTGGGCCTGCGGGCCGCTCCAAGCAACAGCCTGGTGGACCAAACTCTCACAAGTCGAGCCTGGCCTCGGGCCGGGCTTGGGGAGTAGAAGAACTCCCAGAACCCCATCAACCAGGTATCAACCAGGTTGGTAAACAGTGATTCTACGTCCAACGAGGCTCTTATCCCTGTGGCCCGTGTTCCCCGCAGTAAGTCAACAAATTCCTTTGGAGACTTCAGGCTGAAGGCGCAAGGGACATAAGGAGTTGTACATGCCGTTGAGTCGTTTCGCCAGTCTGTACATGGGTGTGGGGTATCTGGCTGATGATTGGCCGAAGTGGGTTTCCAGGCTTATGTGTCTTGACATTTCCATACGCGTATCCAGGTTTGTATTCCCCAATAATCTTTGGCAGGTGGAGTCCGGATTTCTTGGCGTTCACAGTTTTGATCAATATGTTGACCTTTGCTTTCATTTCGGAATTGAAAGCAAAGGTCAATAAATTGATCGAAACTGTGAACGCCAAGAAATATATAGGCAAGTATATAGGCAAGACAACAACATCTCTTTACAGCCGTTTAACGATGCATAAGCAACAGGGCTCCATTAAGGAACATATAATCTCTTCCCACAACCAAACCATCACCAGAGAAATCTTAGCAAACAACACAGAAATCATCAATAGATACAACGATAGCAGGCGGCTTGACATCTGCGAGGCACTACACATCAAGAAGTCAACACCAGCAATCAACAGCCAATTAATGCACAACTATATTCTACCCACTTCAAGACTCCGCTCCAATATAGAAGCATCAAAAAATATGGGCCAATAGGCCCTCTGCAATTACTTCCATTCTTACCTTCAATACCCATTATTTCGTGTTCTGTCTTGTGTTTTTTCACCTCATCCAAAACTGTTGTAACATATCACCTCACCCAAATGCAGGTATGAAAATCG
The DNA here is from genome assembly GCF_040958095.1 of Procambarus clarkii. Lineage (NCBI taxonomy): Eukaryota > Metazoa > Arthropoda > Malacostraca > Decapoda > Cambaridae > Procambarus > Procambarus clarkii. The sequence goes on from NC_091175.1 coordinate 29,354,153, forward strand.
AAGATGTTTAAGCTCTATTCAGTTATAGTTCAGTTGTGTGTGTGTAAACTAAAGTCTTTGAAAATATAATAAGTTTCACGAAACGCGCTCAAGTGTCGCGTCAGACTAGAAATAAAAATGAATTTTGGAGAATTGATTTTTGAATTACCATCAACAGTGAAAAGAAACATATGAAAGATCGAGAAAATTCGTGTTAGAATTATTAATCTTACTTTTTCGGTCATATTTAATAATATATGTCTACATATATATATATATGTCGTACCTAGTAGCCAGAACGCACTTCTCAGCCTACTATGCAAGGCCCGATTTGCCTAATAAGCCAAGTTTTCCTGAATTAATATATTTTCTCTAATTTTTTTCTTATGAAATGATAAAGCTACCCATTTCATTACGTATGAGGTCATTTTTTTTTTAATGGAGTTAAAATTAACGTAGATATATGACCGAAACTAACCAACCCTACCTAACCTAACCTAACCTATCTTTATAGGTTAGGTTAGGTTAGGTGGCCGAAAAAGTTAGGTTAGGTTAGGTTAGGTAGTCAAAAAAATTAATTCTTGAAAACTTGGCTTATTAGGCAAATCGGGCCTTGCATAGTAGGCTGAGAAGTGCGTTCTGACTACTAGGTACGACATATATATATATATATATATATATATATATATATATATATATATATATATATATATATATATATATATATATATATATATATATATATATATATATATTGTGACGGTAACGCGTTGGTGTTCGGCTGTTTAAGGCTAGGGGTATGGCCTCGTCACATAGTTATAAAAAAAAATAGAAAAAACTGGAACTTCGTCTGTGGTAAGGTAAGGAGAAGACACACAAAACACAAGTAAACTTTAACAATGAAATTTTAATTACGTTAAATAAATCAAAACATGAAAATAATGCACAAACAAATATGTATAATAAAATCAATGAATCAAAATAATAAGAATACTTAAATGACACAATGAAAAGTTACGTTAAGGCAAAATAACAAGAAGTGCAACACAAAAGTTAAGTGGGAGGTGCTGGAATATTGGCTTAAAGCCACCACCTCTCTCAGTACACGCTAACGTCTAGCTGGGAGGAGTGCTGGCTACGAAAGCACGGAACATTCTCAGGACTGATGTTGGGGCGACCCCAGACATCAGGTAGTATTGGGGGCGAGTGCAGGTGCAGCCAGACCGGCGACCAATCAGCGGAGCCGTAGCGATCAACGGGTAGTTTGGTGGTTGGAGTTCGAACAGGTGGCTGGTTGCATACGTTTCTGCTCACCCTGGCAAGCCTTGCTGGTGCTGGTGTTGTTGTCGTTGTTGGACATTTCTTCCATAGTCTTTTTATATAATTGTGAAGACGTAATTTTGGAGGGAAGAGCAGGCTCAATCTCTTGAAGGAGATTATCGTCACAACTCTCCCCCGAAGCCTGCGGTTCTGGAAGAAGTACGTCGTTATGTGGTGGAGTAATGGATGGAGTTGCTTCTACTTCATAAACTCTGGAGAGATCATGGGCTAAGATGTTGTCAGACTCTTGGTATAGCGTGTCTCCAGGTTGAATTTCTGCAGTTAGCAAGCCCATAGTAGAAGACGTTGAGATGAGAAGTGGGCGTGCTGCAGGAGGTGTAGGGTGGTGTGGTCCGTATTGATGGTGGACCGAGCACTTTTCAGGTGTGGAGTGAAGTGCTGAAGCTTCAGGATGAGGAAGAGTAGCTCCTTGCCAATTGTTCCGTCGTTCCTTGTAGCAGTAGTTGCTGACAGGTGAATTCTTCTCGCCTCGTTGCTGCATCACGACACCACCCACGTCGGTACCATTGGCGTCGACATGGAGGATGAAGGGCTTATCTGACGAGGTGAGAGTGGAATTAGAAGAGGGCATAGGAGCACGATTATTATCCTGAAAGCATTTGGGAAGATCATTAAGGATTTTGGAATTAGAAAGCGCCGACTCCTTGTCAGTGCTTTCGGGAGAAGAAGCCGGGATGGTCTCACTGTGGATGTAGGGTTCTGTGAAGGTAGAACAATTAATCAAGACAGTGGGAGGAGTACCATTATATTGCTTCAGGAGGTTGACGTGGCACAGCTGGGTCTTCCGCCGCCTATCTGGAGTCTCTATCACATAATTATTATTATTCCTGCACTCTTTGACGCAGTAGGGTCCTGAAAATCTGTTCTGTAAAGGTGAACCTGGGATAGGGAAATAAGCAAGGACGAAGTCTCCCGGCTTGAATTTTCTTACTTTGCTGGTCTGGTCGTAATGAGTCTTCATTCTCACCTGGGCTTTCAATAGATTATCATGGGCAAAGCGGTGGACTCTCTCTAGAATGTGTTGAAGGTTTTGAAGAAACTGGGGCACATTCTGATGCTCACTGAAGGTGGCATCTCTGAGAGAGTCTTTGAAAGCCTTAAGGGGAGTACGGCACTTACGGCCGTAGAGCATCTCATAAGGAGATACTCCTAGGGACTCATTGGGGAGACTTCTGAAAATACACATTATTAGGTCAATCTGCTTATCCCAATCCTTTGAGGTTTCACTACAAAACTTTTTCAAGAGTGCTTTGATGGTCTGATGACTACGTTCAAGAGAACCCTGTGAAGCAGGATGATAGGGGCTGGACAATACCTGTTTGATGTTGAACTCCTCCAGTGTCCTTTTGAAGAGATCACTGGTGAAGTTGGTGCCACAGTCACTTTGAATCTCCCTGGGAAATCCGTATTGAGTGAAGATCTTCAATAGATGTTTGATAACCGTAGCAGCCGTGATGTTCTTCACTGGAACTGCTATGGGAAATCTGGTGGTAGGACACAGGATGGTTAGGATGTAGGCGTTACCTGAACTGGTCCGAGGTAAAGGACCAACACAGTCTATTATGAGTCTGTGGAAAGGTTCCGCAGACACCTGTATGGGAATCAGTGGTGCTCTGGGAATGGAGACGTTCGGTTTGCCTGCCATCTGACATGTATGACACTGTTTTACGTACTGTTTGACGTTGTTTACCATACCTGGCCAGTAGTAGTCTTGACGAATCCCATGGTAAGTCTTGTTGAAGCCGTAGTGGGAGAATGCTCCGTGGGCCAGGTGTAGAATAGTGGGCCGCAGGCTGGTGGGAATCACAAGTTGTTCGGTGTTGGCCCAATCGTCCTCCTCCTTCAGTTTACTGGGTCTATATCTGCGGTAGAGCAAGTCGTTCTCTAGGAAGAACCCAGGAATACTGTCGGGTTGAGTCTCAGCCTGGAAAAACAATGGTGTTAAAGTAAGATCTTCCCTCTGCAACTTACGGAACTCCAACTTGGTCAGATGCGGGGGTAGTTTCTGAGGGTCTTGAGGGACAGCGGTAGCAGTAGAGTCAGCTGGCTGTGGACGTGCGGCTTGTGCACGGGTGGTCACGAGAACCGGAGGAGAAACTTCATCACTCTCTTGAACCTCTGCTGGAACATACTCGAGAATAGGATTTATGGGCACAGAGTTACACACCTGGGGTTTGTCCATGACGATCAGGTTGGTCGGTTGCAGGTCTTCTGCCAAGTCGTTGCCTAGGAGAAGTTGCACTCCAGGCATGGGAAAAGGCTTTTCCCTGACGGCGACTTGGACTTCCCCGTTCACGTAGGGACAATCCAGGTGGACTCTGGCGAGAGGGTATGGAGTGGTAGCAGTGAGGTCAGTGATGAAGACTGTTTCCCCGGTGTAGACTATGTTGGGCACAGCCGACTTCAAGATGATCGATTGTAGAGCCGCTGTGTCCCTCAAGATCTTCAATTTGAAACGTCCCTCCGGATTTGAACCGTTGGCAGAGACAGTTCCAGTATACAGGTGGTTACTGAAAAGAGAAAGATCATTAACATCAACACCAACATTCATCACAGGCTTACCGGACTTAGGAGGAGTTGGTTTGGGTCGTTGTTGGTCAGTGGTTCCCTTGTATTGAGACTTACCACACTTGTCTATGGTATGTCCATAGAGTCTACAATATTTGCAGTACAGTTGTGAACCAGCTTGATCGGGGCTCACCTTCTCGTAACTGTACCACGACTTCTTACTGGAGGATGGTTCAGGTGTCAGCCGGTGGATGAGGCTGTAAGTGTCAGCCGACTTAGCACACTTCAGGTAGTCGGTTTCTTCTTTATCTGCTAAGTAGAGGCGGACAGGAGGCGGCACACGTCTCAAGAATTCTTCAACAAGCATCAGGTTGACGAGTTCTGTAAAAGTAGAGACATGTGCTGCTTCCAGCCATTTCATGAAATACCTCCGTTTCGTGTTAGCAAACTCAAGGAAGGTAGTGGTACTTGCCTTCAGGTGGTCACGAAATTTCCTTCTATAACTTTCAGTAGAGAGGAGGTAGGCGTCCAACACTGCTTGTTTCAGAGTGTAGTAGTCATTCTCAGACGCCAAAGTACTGAGTGTGACTGCAGCTCTACCTGTAAGATGGACTCTGAGAAGTGTGGCCCATTGGTCGACAGGCCAACTGAGTTGATTAGCAAGGGTTTCAAAGGTGGTAAAGAACACATCAACTTCTGCTTCTACAAAGGATGGCATTAACTTACTTGCATGTGATATATTAAAACTGACGGGAAGATTGGCAGTAGCTTGCTGTCGTTGAGCGAGGTGTGAAGTTTCCAACGTGTATTCCCGTTGACGACACTCTAGAGCCAGAGTCGCTTGTTGCTTGTCATGTTCGCGTTGCATCTCCAACTCGCGTCGTTTGGTTTCAAGCTGTACTCGTTCCCGCTCCTGGAGTAGTGCAACCTCACGTTCCTGGAGGGCGAGTCCACGTTCATGTTCTTCTCTCCTCAAGGCAGCTTCACGTTCTCTGAGGGTGATTTCTCGTTCTTGTTCCTCTCTTCGTATGGCAGCAGCTCGTTCTTGTTGTTCGAGGGCTTCCCTTTGCTGCTCACGTTCAATCTTGGCCAGCTCTAGTTTGAGTTTCAGCGTTGCCAAGTCAGTTTTATCTGCAATATAGTAAGTTTCATGAGTTTCAGAGTCTATCTTACCTTGCTCTAAATAGTAATCCATCAACAGGTTGTGTAGGTCATTTTTGTTGGCTTGGTAGGGAACTTCTAGTTGATACTCATGTGCAAGAGTTTGTAGTTCAGTCCTCTTGGCACGACTTAAAGTCCCTATTTCACCTGCTGGATTTGCACGGAAAGTTTGGAGACGAAACATGGTGAAATTAGCAAATAAAGGTACACGAATGTTCAATAATGAAATGTCAGAAACAGGACAACGTGGCAACTGGTACCTATCCTGTGTGATCTTTAACAATTAACGTTAAGTGAAAGATATTAAATGATTAAATTAAATCAAGGGCGCAGGAAATCTTGTACCCGGTACTCATGTAAGAGAATAAGGGCAAGAAAATCCTACTAACAAATGAAACAAAGTTTCGAAAACAAATGAAACAGTTAAATGCTTCAAAAGTAAAATTGGTAGTCCAAGGATGTAGGCATACCTTGCCAAGTCTCTATAGGACATAAAGCAAGTTTTTCCTACTGAATTTAATATGATACTTACAGAATTAGCGAACTTTTGTGCTCTGAAAAAATAAGCTAATTCCCTACCGTTGTATGTATCATCATCTCTGACTGACGTGTAGGGGTGCGAGGTGTCAACTGGTGACGAGAACTGCTGCTGAGGTCCCAATTCAGCAACTAAAGTTCGAGCTAGAGGAACTATGGCCCTCTTTGTCCTCCTACAGTCAGATTGCAGAAGATTGGGTACTCTTGACCCGGGGCAGACCACAGTACCAGGGTACCAATATGATGATCTGTCAGAATGAGAAATATTCAAGGGACATAGATGGTAAATACGAGTAATAACATGGAGGGAGAGATGACCAATTAAGAGTATGACTGAGGCCTACAGTCACCACGTAATCCAAAGTTGTCTCACCTTCACTATATGTTACTCTCGTAATGCACAATACACCGCACCTTATAAAAAATGAAATTGAATGAAAAATAGTAAAGCTACGTTAACAGAGTTAAATACGCTTACCATAAATTACCACTTGGCACCAGTACCTGAGTGAGGCTCCTAGGACAGGCCCCCATAAAACTTGTGACGGTAACGCGTTGGTGTTCGGCTGTTTAAGGCTAGGGGTATGGCCTCGTCACATAGTTATAAAAAAAAAAATAGAAAAAACTGGAACTTCGTCTGTGGTAAGGTAAGGAGAAGACACACAAAACACAAGTAAACTTTAACAATGAAATTTTAATTACGTTAAATAAATCAAAACATGAAAATAATGCACAAACAAATATGTATAATAAAATCAATGAATCAAAATAATAAGAATACTTAAATGACACAATGAAAAGTTACGTTAAGGCAAAATAACAAGAAGTGCAACACAAAAGTTAAGTGGGAGGTGCTGGAATATTGGCTTAAAGCCACCACCTCTCTCAGTACACGCTAACGTCTAGCTGGGAGGAGTGCTGGCTACGAAAGCACGGAACATTCTCAGGACTGATGTTGGGGCGACCCCAGACATCAGGTAGTATTGGGGGCGAGTGCAGGTGCAGCCAGACCGGCGACCAATCAGCGGAGCCGTAGCGATCAACGGGTAGTTTGGTGGTTGGAGTTCGAACAGGTGGCTGGTTGCATACGTTTCTGCTCACCCTGGCAAGCCTTGCTGGTGCTGGTGTTGTTGTCGTTGTTGGACATTTCTTCCATAGTCTTTTTATATAATTGTGAAGACGTAATTTTGGAGGGAAGAGCAGGCTCAATCTCTTGAAGGAGATTATCGTCACAATATATATATATAGAAAGAACACTTTCCCACCAGGAGACTCGAACCCTAGCCAGCACAGAAGCCTTCCAGCAACTGGCATAACAGGTACGCCTTTAATCCACTGCACCACGTGGTGCAGTGGGTTAAGGGTCTTTTAAGGGTCTGAGCGTGGTGTAGTGGGTTAAAGGCGTACCAGTTATGCCAGTTGCTGGAAGGCTTCTGTGCTGGCTAGGGTTCGAGTCTCCTGGTGGGAAAGTGTTCTTTCTATATATATATATATATATATATATATATATATATATATATATATATATATATATATATATATATATATATATATATATATATATATATATATATATATATATATTTGGGTAGCAGTGCGTGTATATATATATATATATATATATAGAGAGAGAGAGAGAGAGAGAGAGAGAGAGAGAGAGAGAGAGAGAGAGAGAGAGAGAGAGAGAGAGAGAGAGAGAGAGAGAGAGAGAGAGAGAGAGAGAGAGAGAGAGAGAGAGAGAGAGAGAGAGAGAGAGAGAGAGAGAGAGAGAGAGAGAGAGAGAGAGAGAGAGAGAGAGAGAGAGAGAGAGAGAGAGAGAGGGGGGAGTCTCCCTCTCCCTGACTCCCTCTCTCTTGATACGGAGCTAAACAAACGCATCAGTAAGGCATCTACTACCATGTCCAGACTGACAAAGAGAGTGTGGACCAACAATAGGCTAACTGCGTATTCTAAGATTCAGGTTTACAGAGCCTGTGTCCTGAGCACTCTCCTTTATGGCAGTGAGTCTTGGACACTCCGCGCCCGTCAGGAAAGACAGCTGAATGCCTACCACATGCGCTGCCTTCGACACATCTTGGACATCACCTGGCAGGACAAGGTGACAAACAACAACGTCTTGGGGAGAGCAAGAATCACCAGCATGTACACAATGCTGAAACAGAGACGAATGCGCTGGCTCGGGCACGTTGTGAGAATGGGCGACGGCAGGATCCCCAAGGATCTCCTGTACGGAGAGCTGAGGCAGGGAAAGCGTCCAACAGGCAAGCCCCAGCTACGGTACAAAGACGTATGCAAGAGGGACCAGAAAGCCATGGACGTCAATCTAGCTATATGGGAGACACAGGCTGCAGACCGTTCAGCCTGGAGGCAGTCTGTTCAAAGAGGTCTCTCCAAGTTCGAGGAGTCACTTGCCAAGGAATCGGAGGCAAAGAGACAGAGGAGGAAAGCCGGTATCAAGGAAGACAGACCAAAATCGGACTTCGTTTGTGCTCGGTGTGGGATGGACTGCCACTCTCGGATTGGCCTCATCAGTCACACCAGACGCTGCTCCAGGATTAACAACTAGGGCGCAACTCCATAGTCTCCCGAGACTGAAGGATGCCTACTACTATATATATATATATGCTTTTTATCTCCTCACCAAATGCCTATTCCTTCCGAGGCTAACCTACTTTCTGAGGTGCACCCCATCTTACGACAGCCGAAAGCGTGAAGATTATGACCTCTTACTGAAGACCATGCTGGAAAAAGTTGTTAACCTCTCCCTCAACGAATGCCAGTGGAAACAAGCCACTCTTCCTGTTAGGCTCGGTGGCTTGGGTGTCTGCACTGCTACCCAAATTGCTGTCCCAGCCTTCCTGTCTTCCTCCTCAGCATCAGATGACCTGGTTAAGGAAATTCTACCTGACACCCTGAGTGATGTAGCGGGGATACAGGACCCCCACTACACGGAATGCGACACGAAATGGGGTGCCATGGCAGACCCAGCACTCAGACCAGCCATGCCGAAAGCCAAGAAACAATCCAGTTGGGACAGCCCCATTGTAGACAAAGAAGCCACAGCTTTGCTGGAGGCAGCAACAACCCCCAGTGATCGTGCACGCCTCACAGCTGTGCAGGCTCCCCATGCAGGGGACTTCCTTTTGGCAGTCCCTATGTCTGCGACAGGCACACGTCTTGATCCGCAGGAGCTCCGTATTGCAGTCGCTCTCCGTCTTGCTGCCCCTATCCACACTGTTCATAGGTGTATTTGCGGCGAGGCAGATGATGACGAATATGGATTGCATGGCCTGCACTGCAGAAAATCTGGTGGTTGGCACACTAGACACGACGAAGTCAATGACATCATTAAAAGAAGCCTTGCCTCTGCTCAGTGTCCAGCGGAGAGAGAGCTCCGCAACCTACTGAGCCGTGACTCTGTTAGCTTTGCCGGCCGACCAGACGGAATCACACTGCGACCGTGGAAGGGTGGCAGACAGTTGGCATGGGACTATACTTGTGTATCCACCCTGGCAACCACATACATCAACCTCTCTGCCGGCACAGCAGGAGCCGCGGCGACACGCAGAGAAAGAGACAAGTCAGCCAAGTACAGGCAATTAGATCATCGGTACAACTTCGTTCCAATAGGGTCTGAGACCCTAGGCCCATGGGGAGAGAGTGCAAGAAGGTTTCTTAAGGATCTTGGTTCCAAGCTCATTGACACCACAAGAGACCCTAGAGCAGCAAGTTTTCTCTTTCAGCGCCTCAGTGTCGCGATCCAGTGGGGGAACGCTCGCTGCATCCTCGGTTCCTGACCAGCGTCGGAGGAGTTTGAGGAAATCTACAGCCTCTAGGAATCGAACTTTTTTTTGTGTCCTCTTAATGTTCATTTTTTGTATAAAATCAGATATGTAACTGTATAACCTTGCATAATAAAGTGTACACCATAAAAAGGGGTGTGGTAGGAGCAGCGAACACTCTTACGTATTCAGAGTTAAATGGCAAGTTTTTCCCTGAATGCTCTGTGTTCCCTTCTCTGAGGCTGTGGGTCCCTATAACTGCACCAGACGTGGTACCCCCTGTATATATATATATGTCGTACCTAGTAGCCAGAACACACTTCTCAGCCTACTATGCATGGCTTGATTTGCCTAATAATCCAAGTTTTCATGAATTAATTGTTTTTCGACTACCTAACCTACCTAACCTAACCTAACCTAACGTTTTCGGCTACATGACCTAACCTAACCAATAGAGATAGATTAGGTTAGGTTAGGTAGGGTTGGTTAGGTTCGGTCATATATCTACGTTAATTTTAACTCCAATCAAACAAATTTACCTCATACATAATGAAATGGGTAGCTTTATCATTTCATAAGAAAAAAATTAGAGAAAATATATTAATTCAGGAAAACTTGGCTTATTAGGCAAATCGGGCCTTGCATAGTAGGCTGAGAAGTGCGTTCTGGCTACTAGGTACGACATATATATATATATATATATATATATATATATATATATATATATATATATATATATATATATATATATATATATATATATATATATATATATATATACCACCTCTGGCTGGAAGAAGGGGGACCCATGCCTCGGAGGAAACCACACATAACGCATTGGAGGGAATGTAGGTCCCCTCCAATACAGTTTCTGTGTGCTTTTCTCCTACCACCCCCTTCCCTTTTTTTTTTTTTTCCTTTATTGTGTATTTAAAAGTTACAAAACATACAAGACAAATGCCTAAAGATTATGGATCTCTTGAAGCTCCTCCGCTTCTGGACAGGAACCGAGGACGCAGCAAGCATTTCCCCTCTGGATCGCCACACTGAGACGCTGAAATAAAAAACTGGAAGCCCTTGGGTCTCTGGTGACGTCAATGAGCCTGGAACCCAATTCCTTGAGAAATCCCAAGGCACTCTTGCCCCAGGGGCCATGCGTCTCAGACGCTATGGGAACAAAGAGGTATTGACCTTCCAGTCGCCTGTACTTGAGTGATTTTGCTGTTTCCCTGTGGTTGGCCGCCCCACCTGCTTGATCAGCTCCGAAGTGTACATAGGTGTCAGCCAGGGTGGATACACATGTGTAGTCCCACACCAACTGTCTACCCTCCTTCCATGGGTATATGGTGATGCCATCAGGGCGAAGTGCGGGGAAATCCGGGTTTTGGACCCATAGGATGCGGGGTTCTCTCTCCGCTGGGCACCCAGCTGAGACGAGGCTTCTCTTGATGATGTCATTGACCTCGTTGTGTCTTGCATGCCAGCCCTTTGTGCTTCCGCAATGCAACCCATGCAGTCCGTATTGGTCTGCTTCCACCCTGTTGCAAATACACTTGTATTCAGTGTGAATTGGGGCACCAAGGCGGAGGGCCACTGCTACACGAAGGGATTCTGGATCTAGGCGCGTGCCCATTGCTGACATGGGTACTGCCAGGAGGAAGTCTCCTGCATGGGAGGCACGCACTGCTCTGAGGCGGGCTTTCTCCTTGTCTGATGTTGCGGCGCCGAGCATGGCATCAGCTACTTTTTCCACTAGAGGGTGGTCCCAGCCGGACTGTTTGTGTTGTTTTGTTGGCTCTATAATGGTTGCTGGGGCTGCAAGAACATCCCACTGATTTGAACATTCAGTGAAAGCAAGATCGTGTATTCCTGCTGAATCCCTCAGGGTTGCAGGTAAAATATCTCTGACGAGGTCGTGCGATGCATGAGAGGAGGAAAGGAAGGCTGGTAGAGCAATTTGGGAGGCTGTGCGGACACCAAGGCCGCCGAGTCTTACAGGAAGGGTTGCTTGCTCCCACTGAGAGTCGTCCAATGGCAGGTTCAGGACTTTCACCAGCATGGACCTCAGAAGGGTGTCATACACATTTAACTTAGGGCTGCTGTAGGATGGAGAACATCTCAGAAAGTAGGTCAACTTAGGGAGAGACAGGCATCTTGTAAGGAGAAAGAGAGCATCATGGGCATCAATCTTGTCAATCCTGTCCTGCATTCTCTTTAGGTCAGTGATTTTTGCAACCAGGACCTCCTCGATTGCTGGTGGGCCAATGGGGGCACCCAGGAGAGTGCAGTCCGGTGGCACGACAACGAGAATGTCTGGAAGAACATTTTGTATTTGCCCAGTGATGTCTGGGTTGCGGGAGATTATTTCACATTTGGATGCATTGAGAATGAGGCCTAAGGCTGCTCCCTGCTCCTGGATTTTCCTTATATCCTCCAAAATGGTTTCCGGAGTTCCAGCTAGAGTGCCATCATCCAGGTACCAGATGTTTAGCTCGCTTGTCAGACTATCAGTGACCTCTTTGATAGCTAGGCAGAAAAGGAGGCGGGCTAAGGGGTCACCTTGTTGGACACCTTCACAGGAGTTTATTTCATGCTCCCCAAAAAGAAGCTTAGAGTCCCCACTGTAGCACGATCGGAAACAGGAAAGTCCTTACAATTGCGGTTGTCACAACATGCTTATAGTATTAGAACTGCCCAAACGTCTAATGCATTGTATCTACATACGAGTTTATGCGATCACAATATTAACTGGAATGGGGCAAAAAGCATTACCAATTGTGGGGATTTCGTGGAACGGAATTTAATTGAGTCTGCTCTAAGCAGTGTCCAAATCTTCTTAATGTTAGTACTGGAATGTACAAACTTGATCCATTGTTAAGTTATAATATTGCACAACAGTTTAAGAAAAAACTTTGATAGAGAGGCTTAGAATGTCTCATTATAATTTTATATTCATATATTGTGTGTTCATGAGGCTTTTCTTTAATCTTTCATCCTTATTCTCTGACTGCTTAATCCTCTTTGACCATTCTAAGCTAAGCTTTACCTGTTTCTTGGTTAATTATTTCCCTAGGGATGGGTTGGTCAGGTGTCGGCCTATATATCCTCCCCCCTTCTCCCTTCTCCTTTAGTCAGTCTGGTGTTGACAAAGGCTTTAACAAGCCGAAACGTTCACCTCATTTCATATTTCTCTGTGGATTTTCCGCATATATATATATATATATATATATATATATATATATATATATATATATATATATATATATATATATATATATATATATATATATATATATATATATATATATATATATATATATATATATATATATATATATATATATATAAATGTTTGTTTGTTCAAAATCGATTATCTCCAAAAGTACTTCACCGATTGCTTTGAAATTTTCATACAACATTCCATTCGCATTCGAACAGGTTTTTATATACGTTTGTGTTTTTTATATACATGTGTTTTTCATGTGAGGGAAATCTTCGAAACCTCTTTACCGATTGCTTTGAAATTTTGACACAACGTTGCATTCGAATAGGCGCATCTTTTTTATATACCTACTATATAGATGAAAACCCCTGCCCTGTGACAGGTAAAAACATACGTTTTTGAAAAACAGCGCCATCTGTTGCACATAATGGCATCATGCATGCTATACTAAATATATCACGAATTCCATTTCAATGTTTCCGATTTCATTGATAAATTTTATTTTCATACATTTCGATTTATTTTATTTTATAGTGAATTATTTTGTGTGACATTGTGTTGGAATTGAGCTGTGTTGTTTACCATACCGTTTATTTTGTAAGTATAAGTATAGATGCCACACCTGTGACAGGTAAAACTATGCTGTTCTTGAAAAACAGCGCCATCTGTTGCATGTAAGAGCAACATACATGCTATACTAGATATGTTACAATTGAATTTCAATGGTTCTGATTGAATTCATAAATTTAATTTTCCAAGATTTTGATTTAATTATTTTGTGTGAATTACGTTGGAATTGAGCTGTGTTGTTTACCATACCGTTCATTTCGTGAGAATAGTTTATTTTTATATTTTTTCATATTTTCATATCATTTTTTAACTGTTTTTAATATATTTCAGTGATAGGAATATCAGATCACTTGATTATCCCAATTTTCTGATGGGAACATCAGACCATTTGGGAAGGTATCGGACGAGGGAGTGGGGAATTGTGGGGATGACGAGGGGACAGAAGTGAGAGATGGTGGGGAGGAGGAGGGGCCAAGGGAGGAGGTAATGTTTGGGAAGGACGAAGGGGCGGGGGAGTTTGGTATGGTGGGGACAAGGGGATGGGGGAATGGAGAATGGTGGGGAGGACAAAGAGACCGGAGAGTGGAGCATGGAGGGAGGACATAGGGACAGGGAAGTGGGGCATGGTGGGAAGGAAGAGGGGATGGTGGAGTGGGGAATAGTGGGGAGGACGAGGGGATGGTGGAGTGGGGAGGACGAGGGGATGGGTGAAAGGGGAATAGTGGGGAGGACTGGGGGACAGAGAAGGTTGCTGTGGCTCAGCAATACACATGCGTTGCTGAGGCCTCTGTGTGTGTTGAGGGGGTGGGGGTTGAGCAGTGAAGGGGGGGGGGTGTAGAGGGTGGGGGATGGGTGCGAGAGATGAGGGAGAGTTAACTAGACCGCTAAGCGCTGGGAACGCGCTAAGAGACACAATACTCCGCTCAGGAACCGCCTGGCTGACGGTGGCAGCGTCGGGGTCACGGAGAAATCGTGATGGCGGGGAGGACCGCGTGCAGCCCGGCACTGCTGCTGCTACTCCTGCCGCGGCCACTGTTGCTGCTACTGCTGCTGTGGCCACTGTTGCTGCTGCTGCGGCCACTGTTGCTGCTACTCCTGCCGCGGCCACTGCGACTGTTGGCGTCAGTATTGCTCCTGCGGGTCGCCGTTGCTTGGAGTGGCACACTCTTCTCCTCAAGGCAACTTTGCTGTAAGTGGGAAGTGGTGAGGTGCAGCGCTGTACAAGGTGGAGGAGACCTGTCTAACACCCAGGAAGCAGGCAGCACCCTTGAAATAATTCAGACGCAGACTCACACGCAGACAGACGCGCAGACTCTGATACAGACATTTGTTGCTGACAGCGTCCTGAAACCTTCCTACTGCAAGTTTCACCCCAAAACTCTGGCCAATAATGAAAGTGGAGCCGAGCAGCGCACAGTAACGCCACTCATCACACTTGGAGAGCGAGTCCCGCCGCGCCGGAAACTTCCACATCACTCCAGCCGAAAATTTTCAACTAAAACAAAAAAGTTCCTTGTTTGTACACACTTGTGGGTTGTGTACTTGTGTGTTCCGTGGGCTGTCTCTGGTGCTACCTACGTCACAACTACAGGAACCTCTAGTTGTAAACTCCTTCTCCTCATATCCCTGCTACTTGTCCTCATATCCCAGCTCCTTGTCCTCATACCCCAGCTCCTTGTCCTCATATCCCAGCTCCTTGTCCTCATATCCCAGCTCCTTGTCCTCATATCCCAGCTCCTTGTCCTCATATCCCAGCTCCTTGTCCTCATATCCCAGCTCCTTGTCCTCATATCCCAGCTCCTTGTCCTCATATCCCAGCTCCTTGTCCTCATATCCCAGCTCCTTGTCCTCATACCCCAGCTCCTTGTCCTCATATCCCAGCTCCTTGTCCTCATATCCCAGCTCCTTGTCCTCATATTCCTTCCAAGAGGTAAATAGACATTGGTTTATTGCTCATTAGTAATACTTTATACTGAGGGTGTGACGTTCCTGTGACGTAGTACAGTGTGACGCCAGTGACGTAGTACAGTGTGACGCTAGTGACGTTTTACAGTGTGACGTAGTACAGTGTGACGCTAGTGACGTTTTACAGTGTGACGTAGTACAGTGTGACGCTCCTGTGACGTTGTACAGTGTGACGTAGTACAGTGTGACGCTATTGACGTTGTACAGTGTGACGCTCCTGTGACGTAGTACAGTGTGACGCTAGTGACGTAGTACAGTGTGACGCTAGTGACGTTTTACAGTGTGACGCTCCTGTGACGTTGTACAGTGTGACGCTAGTGACGTAGTACAGTGTGACGCTCCTGTGACGTTGTACAGTGTGACGTTGTACAGTGTGACGCAACAGTGACGAAGTACAGTGTGACGCAACAGTGACGTAGTACAATGTGACGCAACAGTGACGAAGTACAGTGTGACGCAACAGTGACGAAGTACAGTGTGACGCAACAGTGACGTAGTACAGTGTGACGCTAGTGACGTTGTACAGTGTGACGTAGTACAGTGTGACGCTCCTGTGACGTTGTACAGTGTGACGCAACAGTGACGTAGTACAGTGTGACGCAACAGTGACGAAGTACAGTGTGACGCTAGTGACGTTGTACAGTGTGACGTAGTACAGTGTGACGCTCCTGTGACGTAGTACAGTGTGACGCAACAGTGACGAAGTACAGTGTGACGCAACAGTGACGTAGTACAGTGTGACGCTAGTGACGTTGTACAGTGTGACGTAGTACAGTGTGACGCTCCTGTGACGTTGTACAGTGTGACGCAACAGTGACGTAGTACAGTGTGACGCAACAGTGACGAAGTACAGTGTGACGCTAGTGACGTTGTACAGTGTGACGTAGTACAGTGTGACGCTCCTGTGACGTAGTACAGTGTGACGCAACAGTGACGAAGTACAGTGTGACGCAACAGTGACGAAGTACAGTGTGACGCTAGTGACGTTGTACAGTGTGACGCTAGTGATGTAGTACAGTGTGACGCAACAGTGACGTAGTACAGTGTGACGCTAGTGACGTAGTACAGTGTGACGCTAGTGACGTAGTACAGTGTGACGCAACAGTGACGTAGTACAGTGTGACGCAACAGTGACGTAGTAGAGTGTGACGCAACAGTGACGTAGTACAGTGTGACGCAACAGTGACGTAGTACAGTGTGACGCAACAGTGACGTAGTACAGTGTGACGCAACAGTGACGTAGTACAGTGTGACGCAACAGTGACGTTGTACAGTGTGACGCTAGTGACGTACAACTGTAATGAACTAAAGTGTGACGCAACAGTGACGTGATAAAAGGTGACACGTTTGCTTGTTAACGCAGTGTGACGTTGTTACGTCATGCGAGTGTGTGAGGAGGGGTTGCTACCTGAAGTGTGACGTTGATGCTCCCTAAGTCAATGTTAGCGACGGCTCTGTTGCTCGAGCGGTGTTGCTGTTCCTCGAGCGGTGTTGCTGCTGCATATTGCATGGAGAATTACGTTACTTTCTTTTAAGGTATTACTACGTTACTGCTACTTGAGGCAGTCTGCCACTGCTGCTACTTGAGGCAGTGTGCCACTGCTACTACTTGAGGCAGACCTGTGGCCGTAACACAAGACAACAGAGGCTCATCTTGGCCTCTGCAGTAGACTGCTACTAGTGGCCAGTGGTGTGGAGAGCGATGGCGTTCCACTTGACGGCAGTGTTGACGGCGGTGTTGACAGCAGTGTTGACGGTGGTGTTGACGGGGGTGCCGGGGGCTCAGGCCGGCACCAGGTGGATACCAGCAGCACCCAGGAGAAGAATATCAGGTGAGCTTCAAGTTACTGTGCTAGGACTGAATCCTCTCTACAGCTAGTGGCGGGGCACTCCTGACAGCTTATGAGGGTCTAACTATATTAGCGGGTGTGGGGAGA
Organism: Procambarus clarkii; assembly: GCF_040958095.1. Classification (NCBI taxonomy): domain Eukaryota; kingdom Metazoa; phylum Arthropoda; class Malacostraca; order Decapoda; family Cambaridae; genus Procambarus; species Procambarus clarkii. Next base: position 29,371,156 of record NC_091175.1, read on the forward strand.
GAGAGAGAGAGTGAGAGAGAAAGAGAGAGAGAAAGAGAGAGAGAAAGAGAGAGAGAAAGAGAGAGAGAAAGAGAGAGAGAAAGAGAGAGAGAAAGAGAGAGAGAAAGAGAGAGAGAAAGAGAGAGAGAAAGAGAGAGAGAAAGAGAGAGAGAAAGAGAGAGAGAAAGAGAGAGAGAAAGAGAGAGAGAAAGAGAGAGAGAGAAAGAGAGAGAGAAAGAGAGAGAGAAAGAGAGAGAGAAAGAGAGAGAGAAAGAGAGAGAGAGAGAGAGAGAGAGAGAGAGAGAGAGAGAGAGAGAGAGAGAGAGAGAGAGAGAGAGAGAGAGAGAGAGAGAGAGAGAGAGAGAGAGAGAGAGAGAGAGAGAGAGTGGATGAATGGACAATATTAATAGGGTATTAAAAGTATCAACACAAGACAGAACACGAAACAATGGGTATAAATTTGATAAGTTTTGATTTAAGAACATAACTGCAGAAGGCCTATTGGCCCATACGAGGCAGCTCCTATCTATAACCACCCAATCCCACTCATATACTTGTCCAACCCGCGCTTGAAACAATCGAGGGACCCCACCTCCACCACGTTACGCGGCAATTGGTTCCACAAATCAATAACCCTGTTACCGATCCAGTATTTACCCAAGTCTTTCCTAAATTTAAACGTATCCAATTTATACCCATTGTTTCGTGTTGTCTTGTGTTGATACTTTTAATACCCTATTAATATCCCCTTTGTTATGTCCATTCATCCACTTGTAAACCTCTATCATGTCACCCCTAACTCTTCGCCTTTCCAGTGAATGTAGTTTAAGTTTTGTTAATCTTTCTTCATATGAAAGATTTCTAATTTGGGGAATTAACTTAGTCATCCTACGCTGGACACGTTCAAGTGAATTTATATCCATTCTATAATACGGCGACCAAAACTGAACTGCATAATCTAAATGGGGCCTAACCAGAGCAAGATATAGCTGAAGAACCACACCAGGTGTCTTGTTACTAACGCTTCGATTAATAAATCCCAGTGTCCTATTTGCCTTATTACGAACATTCATGCATTGATCCTTTTGTTTTAAATTCCTACTAATCATAACTCCCAGATCCCTTTCGCAATCTCAACACCATCTAGCTCGTATCTTGTAACTCTATCATCATTACCTAGCCTCAAAACTTTACATTTATCAGCATTAAACTGCATCTGCCAATCTTTTGACCATTTCAAAACCCTATTTTGATCAACTTGAAGTGATAGTGAGTCTTCTTCTGTGTTAATTTCCCTACCGATTTTTGTATCATCGGCAAATTTGCAAATGTTGCTACTCAAACCTGAATTTAAATCATTTATATATATTATAAACAACAGAGGTCCCAGGACAGAGCCCTGAGGTACTCCACTAACAACATTATCCCACTCTGACTTAACCCCATTTATACTAACTCTCTGTTTCCTTTGGAATAGCCATGCCCTAATCCAACTTAATATAGCACCCCCAATACCATGAGCCTCTATTTTTTTAATCAGTTACCTTTGTTCTTATGTTCTTATGACAGTGTTGATGACGATATGACAGTACTCACCTAATTGTGCTTGCGGGGGTTGAGCTCTGGCTCTTTGGACCCGCCTCTCAACCGTCAATCAATTGATGTACAGGTTCCTGAGCCTACTGGGCTCTGTCATATCTACATTTGAAACTGTGTATGGCGTCAGCCTGCACCACATCACTGCCTAATGCATTCCACCTGTTAACTACTCTGATACTGAAAAAGTTCTTTCTAACGTCCCTGTTGCTCATTTGAGTACTCAGTTTCCACCTGTGTCCCCTTTTTCGCGTACCAACCGTGTTAAAAAGTTTATCTTTATCTACCCTGTCAATTCCTCTGAGAATTTTGTAGGTAGTGATCATGTCTCCCCCTTTATTCTTCTGTCTTCTAGTGTCGTGAGGTGCATTTCCCGCAGCCTTTCCTCGTAACTCATGCCTCTTAGTTCTGGAACTAGCCTAGTGGCATATCTCTGAACACTTTCTAGCTTCGCCTTTTGCTTGACAAGGTACGGGCTCCATGCTGGGGCTGCATACTCCATACCATACTCCACTCTGACATATGTGGTATACAAGGTTCTGAATGATTCCTTACGCAGGTTCCTGAGGGCAATTCTGATGTTAGCCAGCCTCGCATACGCCGCAGATGTTATTCTTTTGATGTGGGCTTCAGGAGACAGGGTTGGTGTGATATCAACTCTTAGATCCTTCTCTCTGTCCGTTTCATGAAGGAATACAGCTCCCATTCTGTATCCTGGGTCTGGCCTCCTGTTTCCACTGCCTAGTGTCATTACCTTACATTTACTTGGGTTGAACTTTAGTAGCCATTTGTTGGACCATTCATGCAGTCTGTCTAGGTCATCTTATAGTCTCATACTGTCTTCCTCCGTCTTAATCCTTCTCATAATTTTTGCATCATCAGCAAATAATGAGAGGAATGATTCTATACCATCTGGAAGATCATTTACATATATAAGAAACAGTATTGGTCCAAAGACTGAACCCTGCGGGACTCTGACACTGGTGACGTCTTGTCAATCTGAGACCTCACCCCTCACAGTGACTCGCTGCCTTCTGTTACTTAGGTACTCCCTTATCCAAAGGAGTACCTCCCCTTTTACTCTTGCCTGCATCTCCAACTTTCGCACTAGTCTCTGGTGTGGCACTGTGTCAAAGGCTTTCTGGCAATCCAAAAATATGCAGTCTGCCCCACCCCTCTCTTGCTTGTCTGATGCTTGTTACCTGATCGTAGAATTCAATTAACCCTGTGAGGCATGACTTGCCGTCCCTGAAACCATGTTGGTGTTGTGAAACAAAGTTCTTTCGCTCCAGATGTTCCACTAGTTTTTTCGCACAATTTTCTCCATTAGCTTGCATAGTATGCAGGTTACTGACCACTGTAGTTCAGTGCCTCCTGTCTATCCCCCCCTTCTTGTATATCGGGACTACATTTGCAGCCTTCCAAATTTCTGGTAGTTCATCTGTTACACAGTGTTGATGACGATATGACAGTGTTGTTAGTGTTGATGACTACATGGTAGTGATAATTCTCAGTGTTGATGGCCGCTCGGTAGTGGTAATGATAAAGTTTGAAACAAGAAAGGCAGAGAGGTTGCTCATCATAGGATGAAAGTGAGAACAAATAGATGAGTCAGTGATGAACATGACACAATGGTTATGACAAAGATCAACTCACAAAAATACTGATTATTGAGACACAGATTCAAGAGATTGAGTCGCCAGCAGCGGCCACAAGTCATCGACATCCGGACGTCCGTTGTTGTCTAAACCGGAATACCCAGCGTTCACTGGCAGCCGGCAGACAATACCCAGCGTTCACTGGCAGCCGGCAGACATTACCCAGCGTTCACTGGCAGCCGGCAGACATTACCCAGCGTTCACTGGCAGCCGGCAGACAATACCCAGCGTTCACTGGCAGCCGGCAGACATTACCCAGCGTTCACTGGCAGCCGGCAGACAATACCCAGCGTTCACTGGCAGCCGGCAGACAATATCCAGCGTTCACTGGCAGCCGGCAGACAATATCCAGCGTTCACTGGCAGCCGGCAGACAATACCCAGCGTTCACTGGCAGCCGGCAGACAATACCCAGCGTTCACTGGCAGCCGGCAGACAATACCCAGCGTTCACTGGCAGCCGGCAGACATTACCCAGCGTTCACTGGCAGCCGGCAGACAATACCCAGCGTTCACTGGCAGCCGGCAGACATTACCCAGCGTTCACTGGCAGCCGGCAGACAATACCCAGCGTTCACTGGCAGCCGGCAGACAATACCCAGCCTTCACTGGCAGCCGGCAGACAATACCCAGCGTTCACTGGCAGCCGGCAGACATTACCCAGCGTTCACTGGCAGCCGGCAGACATTACCCAGCGTTCACTGGCAGCCGACAGACAATACCCAGCGTTCACTGGCAGCCGGCAGACATTACCCAGCGTTCACTGGCAGCCGGCAGACAATACCCAGCGTTCACTGGCAGCCGGCAGACAATACCCAGCCTTCACTGGCAGCCGGCAGACAATACCCAGCGTTCACTGGCAGCCGGCAGACATTACCCAGCGTTCACTGGCAGCCGGCAGACAATACCCAGCGTTCACTGGCAGCCGGCAGACATTACCCAGCGTTCACTGGCAGCCGGCAGACAATACCCAGCGTTCACTGGCAGCCGGCAGACATTACCCAGCGTTCACTGGCAGCCGGCAGACAATACCCAGCGTTCACTGGCAGCCGGCAGACATTACCCAGCGTTCACTGGCAGCCGGCAGACAATACCCAGCGTTCACTGGCAGCCGGCAGACAATACCCAGCGTTCACTGGCAGCCGGCAGACAATACCCAGCGTTCACTGGCAGCCGGCAGACAATACCCAGCGTTAACTGGCAGCCGGCAGACAATACCCAGCGTTAACTGTCAGCCGGCAGACAATACCCAGCGTTAACTGGCAGCCGGCAGACAATACCCAGCGTTAACTGGCAGCCGGCAGACAATACCCAGCGTTCACTGGCAGCCGGCAGACAATACCCAGCGTTCACTGGCAGCCGGCAGACAATACCCAGCGTTAACTGGCAGCCGGCAGACAATACCCAGCGTTAACTGGCAGCCGGCAGACAATACCCAGCGTTAACTGGCAGCCGGCAGACAATACCCAGCGTTCACTGACAGCCGGCAGACAATACCCAGCGTTCACTGGCAGCCGGCAGACAATACCCAGCGTTCACTGACAGCCGGCAGACAATACCCAGCGTTAACTGGCAGCCGGCAGACAATACCCAGCGTTCACTGGCAGCCGGCAGACATTACCCAGCGTTCACTGGCAGCCGGCAGACAATACCCAGCGTTCACTGGCAGCCGGCAGACATTACCCAGCGTTCACTGGCAGCCGGCAGACAATACCCAGCGTTCACTGGCAGCCGGCAGACAATACCCAGCCTTCACTGGCAGCCGGCAGACAATACCCAGCGTTCACTGGCAGCCGGCAGACATTACCCAGCGTTCACTGGCAGCCGGCAGACAATACCCAGTGTTCACTGGCAGCCGGCAGACAATACCCAGCGTTCACTGGCAGCCGGCAGACATTACCCAGCGTTCACTGGCAGCCGGCAGACATTACCCAGCGTTCACTGGCAGCCGACAGACAATACCCAGCGTTCACTGGCAGCCGGCAGACATTACCCAGCGTTCACTGGCAGCCGGCAGACAATACCCAGCGTTCACTGGCAGCCGGCAGACAATACCCAGCCTTCACTGGCAGCCGGCAGACAATACCCAGCGTTCACTGGCAGCCGGCAGACATTACCCAGCGTTCACTGGCAGCCGGCAGACAATACCCAGCGTTCACTGGCAGCCGGCAGACATTACCCAGCGTTCACTGGCAGCCGGCAGACAATACCCAGCGTTAACTGGCAGCCGGCAGACAATACCCAGCGTTAACTGGCAGCCGGCAGACAATACCCAGCGTTAACTGGCAGCCGGCAGACAATACCCAGCGTTAACTGGCAGCCGGCAGACAATACCCAGCGTTCACTGGCAGCCGGCAGACAATACCCAGCGTTAACTGGCAGCCGGCAGACAATACCCAGCGTTAACTGGCAGCCGGCAGACAATACGCAGCGTTAACTGGCAGCCGGCAGACAATACCCAGCGTTAACTGGCAGCCGGCAGACAATACCCAGCGTTAACTGGCAGCCGGCAGACAATACCCAGCGTTAACTGGCAGCCGGCAGACAATACCCAGCGTTAACTGGCAGCCGGCAGACAATACCCAGCGTTCACTGACAGCCGGCAGACAATACCCAGCGTTCACTGGCAGCCGGCAGACAATACCCAGCGTTCACTGACAGCCGGCAGACAATACCCAGCGTTAACTGGCAGCCGGCAGACAATACCCAGCGTTCACTGGCAGCCGGCAGACATTACCCAGCGTTCACTGGCAGCCGGCAGACATTACCCAGCGTTCACTGGCAGCCGGCAGACAATACCCAGCGTTCACTGGCAGCCGGCAGACATTACCCAGCGTTCACTGGCAGCCGGCAGACAATACTCAGCGTTCACTGGCAGCCGGCAGACATTACCCAGCGTTCACTGGCAGCCGGCAGACAATACCCAGCGTTCACTGGCAGCCGGCAGACATTACCCAGCGTTCACTGGCAGCCGGCAGACAATACCCAGCGTTCACTGGCAGCCGGCAGACATTACCCAGCGTTCACTGGCAGCCGGCAGACAATACCCAGCGTTCACTGGCAGCCGGCAGACAATACCCAGCGTTCACTGGCAGCCGGCAGACATTACCCAGCGTTCACTGGCAGCCGGCAGACAATACCCAGCGTTAACTGGCAGCCGGCAGACAATACCCAGCGTTAACTGGCAGCCGGCAGACATTACCCAGCGTTAACTGGCGGCCGGCAGACAATAGTCGCCATATTGTCTCGGGTGTGATAACTTTCACAGGTTTCTTGCCCTTGAGGAATTATTTAGAGTCACGGTGTGAAGGTTGGCTGTGACCTGCGCTTGTTGTGGCCTACTGACTCGTGGCAGGTCTGGTGCGTTAGTTACAGCCACGACTGTCGCACACTCCTGCTGAGTACGAGCCTTGTTGAGTGTAGCGACGCACTCTTACACCCACCAGCTACGAGCGGGTAGGGACGCACTCTTACACCCGCCAGCTACGAGCGGGTAGGGACACACTCTTACACCCGCCAGCTACGAGCGGGTAGGGACGCACTCTTACACCCGCCAGCTACGAGCGGGTAGGGACACACTCTTACACCCGCCAGCTACGAGCGGGTAGGGACGCACTCTTACACCCGCCAGCTACGAGCGGGTAGAGACACACTCTTACACCCGCCAGCTACGAGCGGGTAGGGACGCACTCTTACACCCGCCAGCTACGAGCGGGTAGGGACACACTCTTACACCCGCCAGCTATGAGCGGGTAGGGACGCACTCTTACACCCGCCAGCTACGAGCGGGTAGCAACACACTCTTACACCCACCAGCTACGAGCGGGTAGGGACGCACTCTTACACCCGCCAGCTACGGGCGGGTAGGGACGCACTCTTACACCCGCCAGCTACGAGCGGGTAGCAACGCACTCTTACACCCGCCAGCTACGAGCGGGTAGCAACGCACTCTTACACCCGCCAGCTACGAGCGGGTAGCAACGCACTCTTACACCCGCCAGCTACGAGCGGGTAGCAACACACTCTTACACCCACCAGCTACGAGCGGGTAGGGACGCACTCTTACACCCGCCAGCTACGGGCGGGTAGGGACGCACTCTTACACCCGCCAGCTACGAGCGGGTAGCAACGCACTTTTACACCCGCCAGCTACGAGCGGGTAGCAACGCACTCTTACACCCGCCAGCTACGAGCGGGTAGCAACGCACTCTTATACCCGCCAGCTACGAGCGGGTAGCAACACACTCTTACACCCACCAGCTACGAGCGGGTAGGGACGCACTCTTACACCCGCCAGCTACGGGCGGGTAGGGACGCACTCTTACACCCACCAGCTACGAGCGGGTAGGGACACACTCTTACACCCGCCAGCTATGAGCGGGAAGCGAGGCACTCTTACACCCGCCAGCTACGAGCGGGTAGCGACGCACTCTTACACCCACCAGCTACGAGCGGGTAGCGACACACTCTTACACCCGCCAGCTACGAGCGGGTAGCGACGCACTCTTACACCCACCAGCTACGAGCGGGTAGCGACGCACTCTTACACCCACCAGCTACGAGCGGGTAGCGAGGCACTCTTACACCCGCCAGCTACGAGCGGGTAGCGACGCACTCTTACACCCACCAGCTACGAGCGGGTAGCGACACACTCTTACACCCGCCAGCTACGAGCGGGTAGCGACGCACTCTTACACCCGCCAGCTACGAGCAAGTAGGGACACACTCTTACACCCGCCAGCTACGAGTTTGTAGGGACACACTCTTACACCCGCCAGCTACGAGCGGGTAGGGACACACTCTTACACCCACCAGCTACGAGCGGGTAGGGACACACTCTTACACCCACCAGCTACGAGCGGGTAGGGACACACTCTTACACCCACCAGCTACGAGCGGGTAGGGACGCACTTTTACACCCGCCAGCTATGAGCGGGTAGCGACGCACTCTTATACCCGCCAGCTATGAGCGGGTAGGGACGCACTCTTACACCCGCCAGCTACGAGCGGGTAGGGACGCACTCTTACACCCGCCAGCTACGAGCGGGTAGGGACGCACTTTTACACCCGCCAGCTACGAGCGGGTAGGGACACACTCTTACACCCACCAGCTACGAGCGGGTAGGGACGCACTTTTACACCCGCCAGCTACGAGCGGGTAGGGACGCACTCTTACACCCACCAGCTACGAGCGGGTAGGGACGCACTCTTACACGCACCAGCTACGAGCGGGTAGGGACGCACTCTTACACCCGCCAGCTACGAGCGGGTAGGGACGCACTCTTACACCCGCCAGCTACGAGCGGGTAGGGACGCACTTTTACACCCACCAGCTACGAGCGGGTAGGGACGCACTCTTACACCCACCAGCTACGAGCGGGTAGGGACGCACTCTTACACCCGCCAGCTATGAGCGGGTAGGGACGCACTTTTACACCCGCCAGCTACGAGCGGGTAGGGACGCACTTTTACACCCGCCAGCTACGAGCGGGTAGGGACGCACTTTTACACCCGCCAGTTACGAGCGGGTAGGGACGCACTCTTACACCCGCCAGCTATGAGCGGGTAAGGACACACTCTTACACCCGCCAGCTACGAGCGGGTAAGGACACACTCTTACACCCACCAGCTACGAGCGGGTAGGGACGCACTTTTACACCCGCCAGCTATGAGCGGGTAGGGACACACTCTTACAACCACCAGCTACGAGCGGGTAGGGACACACTCTTACACCCACCAGCTACGAGCGGGTAGGGACGCACTCTTACACCCGCCAGCTATGAGCGGGTAGGGACGCACTCTTACAACCACCAGCTACGAGCGGGTAGCGAGGCACTCTTACACTCGCCAGCTACGAACGGGTAGGGACGCACTCTTACACCCGCCAGCTATGAGCGGGTAGGGACACACTCTTACACCCACCAGCTACGAGCGGGTAGGGACGCACTCTTACACCCACCAGCTACGAGCGGGTAGGGACACACTCTTACACCCGCCAGCTACGAGCGGGTAGCGAGGCACTCTTACACCCACCAGCTACGAGCGGGTAGGGACTCACTCTTACACCCACTAGCTACGAGCGGGTAGCGAGGCACTCTTTCACCCACCAGCTACGAGCGGGTAGCGAGGCACTCTTTCACCAACCAGCTACGAGCGGGTAGGGACGCACTCTTACACCCACTAGCAACGAGCGGGTAGGGACACACTCTTACACCCACCAGCTACGAGCGGGTAGGGACACACTCTTACACCCACCAGCTACGAGCGGGTAGGGACTCACTCTTACACCCACTAGCTACGAGCGGGTAGGGACACACTCTTACACCCACCAGCTACGAGCGGGTAGGGACGCACTCTTACACCCACCAGCTACGAGCGGGTAGGGACACACTCTTACACCCGCCAGCTACGAGCGGGTAGGGACACACTCTTACACCCGCCAGCTACGAGCGGGTAGGGACGCACTCTTACACCCGCCAGCTACGAGCGGGTAGGGACGCACTCTTACACCCACCAGCTACGAGCGGGTAGTGACACACTCTTACACCCACCAGCTACGAGCGGGTAGGGACACACTCTTACACCCACTAGCTACGAGCGGGTAGCGAGGCACTCTTACACCCACCAGCTACGAGCGGGTAGCGAGGCACTCTTACACCCACCAGCTACGAGCAGGTAGGAACGCACTCTTACACCTGCCAGCTACGAGCGGGTAAGGACACACTCTTACACCCACTAGCTACGAGCGGGTAGCGAGGCACTCTTACACCCACCAGCTACGAGCGGGTAGGAACGCACTCCTACACCTGCCAGCTACGAGCGGGTAAGGACACACTCTTACACCCACCAGCTACGAGCGGGTAGGAACGCACTCTTACACCTGCCAGCTACGAGCGGGTAGGGACACACTCTTACACCCTCCAGCTCCGAGCGGGTAGGGACACACTCTTACACCCGCCAGCTACGAGCGGGTAGGGACACACTCTTACACCCTCCAGCTACGAGCGGGTAGGGACACACTCTTACACCCTCCAGCTACGAGCGGGTAGGGACGCACTCTTACACCCGACAGCTACGAGCGGGTAGGGACACACTCTTACACCCGCCAGCTACGAGCGGGTAGGGACACACTCTTACACCCACCAGCTACGAGCGGGTAGCGACGCACTCTTACACCCACCAGCTACGAGCGGGTAGGGACGCCTCTTACACCCGCCAGCTACGAGCGGGTAGGGACGCACTCTTACACCCGCCAGCTACGAGCGGGTAGGGACACACTCTTACACCCACCAGGTACGAGCGGGTAGGGACGCACTCTTACACCCGCCAGCTACGAGCGGGTAGGGACACACTCTTACACCCGCCAGCTATGAGCGGGTAGGGACACACTCTTACACCCGCCAGCTACGAGCGGGTAGGGACGCACTCTTACACCCGCCAGCTACGAGCGGGTAGGGACACACTCTTACACCCGCCAGCTATGAGCGGGTAGGGACACACTCTTACACCCACCAGCTACGAGCGGGTAGGGACGCACTCTTACACCCGCCAGCTACGAGCGGGTAGGGACACACTCTTACACCCACCAGCTACGAGCGGGTAGGGACACACTCTTACACCCGCCAGCTATGAGCGGGTAGCGAGGCACTCTTACATCCGCCAGCTACGAGCGGGTAGGGGCGCACTCTTACACCCGCCAGCTACGAGCGGGTAGGGACACACTCTTACACCCGCCAGCTACGAGCGGGTAGCGACGCACTCTTACACCCGCCAGCTACGAGCGGGTAGGGACACACTCTTACACCCACCAGCTACGAGCGGGTAGGGACGCGCTCTTACACCCGCCAGCTACGAGCGGGTAGGGACACACTCTTACACCCGCCAGCTATGAGCGGGTAGCGAGGCACTCTTACATCCGCCAGCTATGAGCGGGTAGCGAGGCACTCTTACATCCGCCAGCTACGAGCGGGTAGGGACACACTCTTACACCCGCCAGCTATGAGCGGGTAGGGACACACTCTTACACCCGCCAGCTACTAGCGGGTAGCGAGGCACTCTTACACCCGCCAGCTACGAGCGGGTAGCGACGCACTCTTACACCCGCCAGCTACGAGCGGGTAGGGACACACTCTTACACCCACCAGCTACGAGCGGGTAGGGACACACTCTTACACCCGCCAGCTACGAGCGGGTAGGGACGCACTCTTACACCCGCCAGCTACGAGCGAGTAGCGAGGCACTCTTACATCCGCCAGCTATGAGCGGGTAGCGAGGCACTCTTACATCCGCCAGCTACGAGCGGGTAGGGACACACTCTTACACCCACCTGCTACGAGCGGGTAGGGAAACACTCTTACACCCGCCAGCTATGAGCGGGTAGGGACACACTCTTACACCCGCCAGCTACGAGCGGGTAGCGAGGCACTCTTACACCCGCCAGCTACGAGCGGGTAAGGACGCACTCTTACACCCGCCAGGTACGAGCGGGTAGGGACGCCTCTTACACCCGCCAGCTACGAGCGGGTAGGGACACACTCTTACACCCACCAGCTACGATCGGGTAGGGACACACTCTTACACCCACCAGCTACGAGCGGGTAGCGAGGCACTCTTACACCCGTCAGCTACGAGCGGGTAGGGACACACTCTTACACCCGCCAGCTACGAGCGGGTAGGGACACACTCTTACACCCGCCAGCTACGAGCGGGTAGGGACACACTCTTACACCCGCCAGCTACGAGCGGGTAGGGACACACTCTTCCACCCGCCAGCTACGAGCGGGTAGGGACACACTCTTACACCCGCCAGCTACGAGCGGGTAGGGACACACTCTTACACCCGCCAGCTACGAGCGGGTAGGGACACACTCTTACACCCGCCAGCTACGAGCGGGTAGGGACGCACTCTTACACCCACCAGCTACGAGCGGGTAGGGACACACTCTTACACCCACCAGCTACGAGCGGGTAGCGAGGCACTCTTACACCCGCCAGCTACGAGCGGGTAGGGACACACTCTTACACCCGCCAGCTACGAGCGGGTAGGGACACACTCTTACACCCGCCAGCTACGAGCGGGTAGGGACACACTCTTACACCCACCAGCTACGAGCGGGTAGGGACACACTCCTACACTCGCCAGCTACGAGCGGGTAGCGAGGCACTCTTACACCCACCAGCTACGAGCGGGTAGGGACACACTCTTACACCCACCAGCTACGAGCGGGTAGCGAGGCACTCTTACACCCGCCAGCTACGAGCGGGTAGCGACGCACTCTTACACCCACCAGCTACGAGCGGGTAGCGAGGCACTCTTACACCCACCAGCTACGAGCGGGTAGGGACACACTCTTACACCCGCCAGCTACGAGCGGGTAGGGACACACTCTTACACCCGCCAGCTACGAGCGGGTAGGGACGCACTCTTACACCCGCCAGCTACGAGCGGGTAGGGACACACTCTTACACCCGCCAGCTACGAGCGGGTAGGGACACACTCTTACACCCGCCAGCTACGAGCGGGTAGGGACGCACTCTTACACCCGCCAGCTACGAGCGGGTAGGGACACACTCTTACACCCGCCAGCTACGAGCGGGTAGGGACACACTCTTTCACCCACCAGCTACGAGCGGGTAGCGAGGCACTCTTACACCCACCAGCTACGAGCGGGTAGCGCCGCACTCTTACACCCGCCAGCTACGAGCGTGTAGCGAGGCACTCTTACACCCACCAGCTACGAGCGGGTAGCGAGGCACTCTTACACCCACCAGCTACGAGCGGGTAGCGACACACTGTTACACCCACCAGCTACGAGTGGGTAGGGACACACTCTTACACCCACCAGCTACGAGTGGGTAGCGAGGCACTCTTACACCCACCAGCTACGAGCGGGTAGCGAGGCACTCTTACACCCACCAGCTACGAGCGGGTAGGGACACACTCTTACACCCACCAGCTACGAGCGGGTAGGGACACACTCTTACACCCACCAGCTACGAGTGGGTAGCGAGGCACTCTTACACCCACCAGCTACGAGCGGGTAGGGACACACTCTTACACCCACCAGCTACGAGCGGGTAGGGACGCACTCTTACACCCGCCAGCTACGAGCGGGTAGGGACGCACTCTTACACCCACCAGCTAGGGAGAAAAGTTTTATTGAGCGCGAGAAGAAACAATATCACATCAGAAACGATGTGTGTGTGTACTCACCTATTTGTACTCACCTATTTGTGTTTGCAGGATCGAGTATTGACTCTTGGATCCCGCCTTTCCAGCAATCGGTTGTTTACAGCAATGACTCCTGTCCCATTTCCCTATCATACCTAATTTTAAAATTATGAATAGAATTTGCTTCCACAACCTGTTCCCCAAGTGCATTCCATTTTCCCTCTACTCTCACGCTAAAAGAAAACTTCCTAACATCTCTGTGACTCATCTGAGTTTCCAGTTTCCACCCATGTCCCCTCGTTCTGTTATTATTACGTGAGAACATTTCATCTATTTCCACTTTGTCAATTCCTCTGAGTATTTTATATGTTCCTATCATATCTCCTCTCTCCCTTCTTTTCTCTAGTGTCGTAAGGTTCAGTTCCCTCAGACGTTCTTCATATCCCATCCCTCGTAACTCTGGGACAAGCCTCGTCGCAAACATCTGAACCTTCTCTAGTTTCCTTATGTGTTTCTTCAGGTGGGGGCTCCATGATGGCGCGGCATACTCTAAGACGGGTCTCACGTAGGCAGTGTAAAGCGCCCTAAAAGCTTCCTCATTTAGGTTTCTGAATGAAGTTCTAATTTTCGCCAGTGTAGAGTACGCTGCTGTCGTTATCCTATTTATATGTGCCTCAGGAGTTAGATTAGGTGTCACATCCACTCCTAGGTCTCTTTCTCGAATCGTTACAGGTAGGCTGTTCCCCTTCATTGTGTACTGTCCTTTTGGTCGTCTATCACCTGATCCCATTTCCATAACTTTACATTTACTGGTGTTGAACTCCAGTAGCCATTTCCCTGACCATCTCTGCAACCTGTTTAAGTCCTCTTGGAGGATCCTACAATCCTCGTCTGTCACAACTCTTCTCATTAATTTTGCCAAACCTCCCGAAGGAGGAGGAGGAGGAGACCAGTAATGTCATGTGGAGGTTTCTTACCATGTGAGGTTTTGTTTTGTTATTACACAGAGATTAAACAACTGGGCAAGCACGACACAGACCGAGCTATTGGGCATTTATCTAGCAACTGAATACCTTAAGCTCAATGGTGGTAGAGTTATTTTCTGTGGCTCTAAAAGTGCTCTGCAGTCCTTAAATAACCCATCACAATGTATGTCAGAAGTAGCTTGTAATATTAAATGGAATGTAATTTTTGCCAATGATAATAACTCTTGTATAAAATTTGTGTGGATCCCATCCCATGTTGGAGTTGGAAAACATGACTTTGTAGATCAATTGGCCAATGAGGCTTGCAGGAAAGAAAACATTGATTATGACTTTGGACTATCTAATGCAGTTATTAGAAACATACAAATTAAAGAAATTAATTCAGATTTAGAAGAACTAAGAAATGCCCAGACATGAAAGCTGTAGTATTAAAAGTTGACAAGTTTTGTAATAATAGGTATTTGTATGGTCAGCACAGTAACCGGACCAGGCAATGTGATGTAGTAATTGCGCGAATTCGCCTTGGCTATAGACACATCTGGCAGGTTAGTGAGGCTGAGCCACTACCAGAATATTCAGATTGTAAACTCTGTGATAAACCTTTAATGCATTCACTAGAACACTATATTGATGAATGTGAAACCGTAAAGGACTTTAGACCTCCTGGCCTCTTGTACCACCAACTGTGTAACTATTTTATTGACTCAGGTGTTCTGGACGACATCCTAACAATTTATCCAAAATTTGCTTGTCCATTTTAAAGAATGAAGAACAATTTTTATTTATATTACTTCTAAGCTGTATCACTTACACATCCCTGCCCTTGTGTGGCAGTGCACAATAGAAAGTTGTTTTCACGTATCCATACATTAAAACATTGATTGTAACCATGATATATATGTGCTTCAGCCTACAGTTTAGACCTATTGTCTTATGTATGACCCTCTGTCCTGCGTGACAGTGAATACGAGCATTATCCTCACTTTAATAAGACTATCAAAATCCTCAGATTAGGCAAATTTGTAATTAATTTTGTCAATAAAGATGTTAATAATAATAATTAATTTTGCGTCATCCGCAAACATTGACATGTATGATTCCACTCCTGTAAACATATAATTTACGTAAATTAGAAAGAGGATTGGGCCCAGCACCGATCCTTGAGGTACTCCACTCGTTACTGTTCGCCAGTCCGACTTCTCGCCCCTTACCATTACCCTCTGGCTTCTTCCTGTTAGGTAGTTCCTCACCCATGCTAGGGCCTTTCCGCTTACTCCTGCCTGCCTCTCAAGTTTGTAAAGCAGTCTCATGTGCGGTATTGTATCAAAGGCCTTTTGGCAGTCAAGAAATATGCAGTCTGCCCAGCCTTCTCTGTCCTGCCTTATCCTTGTTACTTTGTCATAGAATTCTAAAAGGTTTGTTAGGCATGATTTCCCTGTCCAGAACCAATGTTGGTGCTTGTTTACAAACCCAATGCTCTCCAGGTGCTCAACAAGTCTTAGCCTAATTATTCTTTCAAGTATTTTGCAGGAGATGCTTGTCAGTGATACGGGTCTGTAGTTAAGTGCCTCCTCCCTATCACCTTTCTTGAAAATCGGTACATTTGCCACCGTCCCGTAATTGGGCAATTCTCCCGACATAAGTGACTCATTAAAGATCATTGCCAGAGGCACGCTGAGGGCCTGCACTTCCTCTTTTAGTATCCACGGTGATACTTTGTCTGGTCCAACAGCTTTATTTGCATCCAGTGTTGTCAACTGTTTCATTACCTCCTCTGCCGTCACCTCTATATCTGATAGTCTTACATCTAGGGTAATCGCTTCTAACAATGGGAGCTGCTCAGGCTCGGTTGTGAACACTCCATGGAAACTTGCATTCAGTACCTCGCAGATTTCCTTGTCGCTTTCTGTATATGCCCCTTCTGTTTTCCTCAGTCTTGTCACTTGGTTATTTACCGACATCTTCCTTCTTATATGGCTATGTAGTAGTTTACGTTGCTTTTTCGCTTTGATTGCGATTGTGTGTGTGTGAGTGTGTGTGTGTGTGTGTGTGTGTGAGTGTGTGAGTGTGTGAGTGTGTGAGTGTGTGAGTGTGTGAGTGTGTGTGTGTGTGTGTGTGTGTGTGTGTGTGTGTGTGTGTGTGTGTGTGTGTGTGTGTGTGTGTGTGTGTGTGTGTGTGTGTGTGTGTGTGTGTGTGTGGGTACTCACCTAGTTGTACTCACCTAGTTGTGCTTGCGGGGGTTGAGCTCTGGCTCTTTGGTCCCGCCTCTCAACCGTCAATCAACAGGTGTACAGGTTCCTGAGCCTATTGGGCTCTATCATATCTACACTTGAAACTGTGTATGGAGTCAGCCTCCACCACATTGCTTCCTAAGGCATTCCATTTGTCAACCACTCTGACACTAAAAAAGTTCTTTCTAATATCTTTGTGGCTCATTTGGGCACTCAGTTTCCACCTGTGTCCCCTAGTGCGTGTGCCCCTTGTGTTAAATAGCCTATCTTTATCAACCCTGTCGATTCCCTTGAGAATCTTGAATGTGGTGATCATGTCCCCCCTAACTCTTCTGTCTTCCAACGAAGTCAGGTTCAATTCCCGTAGTCTCTCCTCGTAACTCATACCTCTCAGCTCGGGTACTAGTCTGGTGGCAAACCTTTGAACCTTTTCCAGTTTAGTCTTATGCTTGACTAGATATGGACTCCATGCTGGAGCCGCATATTCCAGGATTGGTCTGACATATGTGGTATATAATGTTCTGAAAGATTCCTTACACATTGTGTGTGTGTGTACTCACCTAGTTGTACTCACCTAGTTGTGTTTGCGGGGGTTGAGCTCTGGCTCTTTGGTCCCGCCTCTCAACCGTCAATCAACAGGTGTACAGATTCATGAGCCTATCGGGCTCTGTCATATCTACACTTGAAACTGTGTATGGAGTCAGCCTCCACCACATCACCCCCTAATGCATTCCATTTGTCAACCACTCTGACACTAAAAAAGTTCTTTCTAATATCTCTGTGGCTCATTTGGGCACTCAGTTTCCACCTGTGTCCCCTTGTGCGTGTTCCCCTTGTGTTAAATAGACTGTCTTTATCTACCCTATCAATCCCCTTCAGAATCTTGAATGTGGTGATCATGTCCCCCCTAACTCTTCTGTCTTCCAGCGAAGTGAGGTTTAATTCCCGTAGTCTCTCCTCGTAGCTCATACCTCTCAGCTCGGGTACTAGTCTGGTGGCAAACCTTTGAACCTTTTCCAGTTTAGTCTTATCCTTGACTAGATATGGACTCCATGCTGGGGCTGCATACTCCAGGATTGGCCTGACATATGTGGTATACAAAGTTCTGAATGATTCTTTACACAAGTTTCTGAATGCCGTTCGTGTGTTGGCCAGCCTGGCATATGCCGCTGATGTTATCCGCTTGATATGTGCTGCAGGAGACAGGTCTGGCGTGATATCAACCCCCAAGTCTTTTTCCTTCTCTGACTCCTGAAGAATTTCCTCTCCCAGATGATACCTTGTATCTGGCCTCCTGCTCCCTACACCTATCTTCATTACATTACATTTGGTTGGGTTAAACTCTAACAACCATTTGTTCGACCACTCCTTCAGCTTGTCTAGGTCTTCTTGAAGCCTCAAACAGTCCTCTTTTGTTTTAATCCTTCTCATAATTTTAGCATCGTCCGCAAACATTGAGAGAAATGAATCGATACCCTCCGGGAGATCATTTACATATATCAGAAACAAGATAGGACCGAGTACAGAGCCCTGTGGGACTCCACTGGTGACTTCACGCCAATCGGAGGTCTCACCCCTCACCGTAACTCTCTGCTTCCTATTGCTTAGATACTCCCTTATCCACTGGAGCACCTTACCAGCTACACCTGCCTGTCTCTCCAGCTTATGTACCAGCCTCTTATGCGGTACTGTGTCAAAGGCTTTCCGACAATCCAAGAAAATGCAGTCCGCCCAGCCCTCTCTTTCTTGCTTAATCTGTGTCACCTGATCGTAGAATTCTATCAAGCCTGTAAGGCAAGATTTACCCTCCCTGAATCCATGTTGGCGATTTGTCACGAAGTCCCTTCTCTCCAGATGTGTTACCAGGTTTTTTCTCACGATCTTCTCCATCACCTTGCATGGTATACAAGTCAAGGACACTGGCCTGTAGTTCAGTGCCTCTTGCCTGTCGCCCTTTTTGTATATTGGGACCACATTCGCTGTCTTCCATATTTCTGGTAGGTCTCCCGTCTCCAGTGACTTACTATACACTATGGAGAGTGGTGAGCAAAGTGTCTCTGCACACTCTTTCAGTATCTATGGTGAGATCCCATCTGGACCAACTGTGTGTGTGTGTGTGTGTGTGTGTGTGTGTGTGTGTGTGTGAGTGTGTGTGTGTGTGTGTGTGTGTGTGTGTGTGTGTGTGTGTGTGTGTGTGTGTGTGTGTGTGTGTGTGTGTGTGTGTGTGTGTGTGTGTGTGTGTGTGTGTGTGTGTGTGTGTGTGTGTGTGTGTGTGTGTGTGTGTGTGTGTGTGTGTGTGTGTGTGTGTGTACTCACCTAGTTGTGTTTGCGGGGGTTGAGCTCTGGCTCTTTGGTCCTGCCTCTCAACCGTCAATCAACAGGTGTACAGATTCCTGAGCCTATTGGGCTCTATCATATCTACACTAGAAACTGTGTATGGAGTCAGCCTCCACCACATCACTTCCTAATGCATTCCATTTGTCAACCACTCTGACACAAAAAAAGTTCTTTCTAATATCTCTGTGGCTCATTTGGGCACTCAGTTTCCACCTGTGTCCTCTTGTGCGTGTGCCCCTTGTGTTAAATAGCCTGTCTTTATCTACCCTATCAATTCCCTTCAGTATGTGTGTGTGTGTGTGTGTGTGTGTGTTTGTGTGTGTGTGTGTGTGTGTGTGTGTGTGTGTGTGTGTGTGTGTGTGTGTGTGTGTGTGTGTGTGTGTGTGTGTGTGTGTGTGTGTGTGTGTGTGTGTGTGTGTGTGTGTGTGTGTGTGTGTGTGTGTGTGTGTGTGTGTGTGTGTGTGTGTGTGTGTGTGTACTCACCTAATTGTACTCACCTAATTGTGCTTGCGGGGGTTGAGCTTTGGCTCTTTGGTCCCGCCTCTCAACTGTCAATCAACTGGTGTACAGATTCCTGAGCCTACTGGGCTCTATCATATCTATATATGAAACTGTGTATGGAATCAGCCTCCACCACATCACTTCCTAGTGCACTCCATTTATTAACTACTCTGACACTGAAAAAATTCTTTCTAACGTCTCTGTGGCTCATCTGGGTACTAAGTTTCCACCTGTGTCCCCTTGTTCGTGTCCCACCCGTGCTGAAGAGTTTGTCTTTGTCCACCCTGTCAATTCCCCTGAGAATTTTGTAGGTGGTTATCATGTCTCCCCTTACTCTTTTGTTTTCCAGGGATGTGAGGTTCAGCTCCTTTAGCCTTTCCTCGTAGCTCAATCCTCTCAGTTCCGGGACGAGCCTGGTGGCATACCGGTGAATCTTCTCTAACTTTGTCTTGTGTTTAACTAGGTATGGACTCCAGGCTGGAGCTGCATACTCCAGGATTGGTCTTACATAAGTGGTATACAGGGTTCTGAAAGATTCCTTACACAAGTTTCTGAAGGCAGTTCTTGTGTTGGTCAGTCTAGCATATGCCGCTGATGATATTCTTTTGATGTGGGCCTCTGGGGCAGGTTCGGTGTGATATCAACCCCCAGATCCTTCTCTCTATTTGATTCTTGCAGGATTTCCCCTCCCAGATGATGTGTGTGTGTGTGTGTGTGTGTGTGTGTGTGTGTACTCGCCGATTTGTACTCACCTATTTGTGCTTGCGGGGGTTGAGCTTTGGCTCTTTGGTCCCGCCTCTCAACTGTCAATCAACTGGTGTACAGATTCCTGAGCCTACTGGGCTCTATCATATCTACATTTGAAACTGTCTATGGAGTCTGCCTCCACCACATCACTGCCTAATGCATTCCATCCGTTAACTACTCTGACACTGAAAAAGTTCCTTCTAACGTCTCTGTGGCTCATGTGGGTACTCAGTTTCCACCTGTGTCCCCTTGTTCGCGTCTCACCAGTGTTGAATAGTTTATCCTTGTTTACCCGGTCGATTCCTCTGAGGATTTTGTAGGTTGGGATCATGTCTCATCTTACTATTCTGTCTTCCAGTGTCGTAAGGTGCATTTCCCGCTGCCTTTCCTCGTAACTCACGCCTCTTAGTTCTGGGACTACTCTAGTGGCATAAATTTGGACTTTTCCAGCTTCGTCTTGTGCTTGACAAGGTACGGGCTCCATGCTGAGGCCGCATACTCCAGGATTGGTCTTACATATGTTGTGTACAAGATTCTGAATGATTCCTTACACAGGTTCCTGGACGCTGTTCTGATGTTAGCCAGCCTCGCATATGCCGCAGACGTTATTCTTTTTATGTGGGCTTCAGGAGACAGGTTTGGTGTGATATCAACTCCTAGATCTTTCTCTCTGTCCGTTTTATTAAGTACTTCATCTCCTATTCTGTATCCTGCGTCTGGCCTCCTGTTTCCACTGCCTAGTTTCATTACTTTGCATTTACTCGGGTTGAACTTCAACAGTCATTTGTTGGACCATTCACTCAGTCTGTCTAGGTCTTCCTGTAGCCTCCTACTATCGTCCTCAGTTTCAATCCTCCTCATAATTTTTGCATCATCGGCAAACATTGAGAGAAACAATTCTATACCCTCTGGGAGATCATTTACATATATCAGAAACAGTATAGGTCCAAGGACTGACCCCTGCGGGACTCCACTCGTAACGTGTCGCCAATCTGAGACCTCACCCCTCACACTGACTCGTTGTCTCCTGTTGCTTAGGTACTCCTTTATCCAACGGAGTACCTTCCCTTTCACTCCAGTCTGCATCTCCAGCTTTTTCACTAGCCTCTTGTGTGGCACTGTATCAAAGGCTTTCTGACAATTCAAAAATATGCAGTCTGCCCACCCTTCTCTTTCTTGCCTTATTTTTGTTGCCTGGTCGTAGAATTCAAGTAACCCTGTGAGGCAGGACCTGCCTTCCCTGAACCCATGTTGATGCTGTGTTACAAAGTTCTTTCGCTCCAGATGCTCCACTAGCTTTCTTCGCACACTCTTTTCCATCAGCTTGCATGGTATGCAGGTTAGGGACACTGGCCTGTAATTCAGTGCCTCCTGTCTATCCCCTTTCTTGTATATCGGGACTACGTTAGCTGCTTTCAAAATTTCTGGCAGTTCCCCTTTTGCCAGTGATTTGTTATACACTATGGAGAGTGGTAGGCACAGTTCTTCTGCTTCTTCCTTTAGAACCCAAGGGGAGATTCCATCTGGGCCTATAGCCTTTGTCACATCCAACTCTAGTAAACACTTCCTTACTTCCCCGCTGGTAATCTCAAACTCTTCTAGTGGTTCCTGGTTAGCTATTCCCTCTCTTATCTCTGGGATTTTTCCTTGCTCTAAGGTGAAGACCTCCTGGAATTTCTTATTCAGTTCCTCACACACTTCCTTGTCGTTTGTAGTGAATCCTTCCGCCCCTATCCTTAATTTCATAACCTGTTCCTTTACTGTTGTTTTTCTCCTGAATTGGCTATGCAGTAATTTAGGTTGAGTCTTTGCCTTGCTTGCGATGTCATTTTCGTATTGTCTTTCTGCCTCTCTTCTCATCCTGACATATTCATTCCTGGCATTCTGGTATCTTTCTCTGCTCTCAAGTGTCCTGTTATTCCTATAGTTTCTCCATGCCCTTTTACTTTGCTGCTTAGCTAGCCTACATCTCTGATTAAACCATGGGTTTCTAATCTTCATTTCACTGTTTATCTTTTGGACTGGGACAAACTTGTGTGCTGCGTCCTTGCACTTCTGCGTGATGTAATCCATCATATCTTGGGCCGTCTTTCCCTCTGAGCTCTGTTTCCTATGCTATATCTGTTAGCAATTTTCTTATCTCCTCATAGCTTCCCTTTCGGTATGCTAACCTTTTGGTTTCGGTACCCCTCCTCGAGTTCAATACCCCCTTCTTCAATCAGGTACTCAAACACCAGTACACTGTGGTTGCCCATTCCTACTGGGGCCTCAAAACCGATTTCTCTTATGTCGTAGTCGTTCAGAGTGAAGACTAGATCGAGTCTCGCTGGTTCGTCATTTCCTCTCACCCTTGTAAGTTCTCTGACATGCTGGGTTAAAAAGTTTCTTGTCACCACCTCCAATAGTTTGGCTCTCCACGTATCCTCGCCTCCATGCGGTTCCGATGTGTGTGTGTGTGTATTCACCTAGTTGTATTCACCTAGTTGTGTTTGTGGGGGTTGAGCTTTGCTCTTTCGGCCCGCCTTTCAACTGTCAATCAACTGTTTACTAACTACTTTTTTTCCACACCACACACACACACACACACCAGGAAGCAGCCCGTGACAGCTGACTAACTCCCAGGTACCCTTTTGCTGCTAGGTAACAGGGGCATTCAGGGTGAAAGAAACTTTGCCCATTTCTTTCTGCCTCGTGCGGGAATCGAACCCGCGCCACAGAATTACGAGTCCTGCGCGCTATCCACCAGGCTCCAAGGCCCCTGTGTGTGTGTGTGTGTGTGTGTGTGTGTGTGTGTGTGTGTGTGTGTGTGTGTGTGTGTGTGTGTGTGTGTGTGTGTGTGTGTGTGTGTGTGTGTGTGTGTATGTGTGTGTGTGTGTATGTGTGTGTGTGTGTGTGTGTGTGTGTGTGTGTGTGTGTGTGTGTGTGTGTGTGTGTGTGTGTGTGTGTGTGTGTGTGTGTGTGTGTGTGTGTGTGTGTGTGTGTGTGTGTGTGTGTGTGTGTGTGTGTGTTTCATTTAGTGCCTCTGACTTTCTCTCGATTTCTATGATAATCGCGATGAAATTTGCTGGAGACTGAGAGAGAGTTACAGAGGAAAAACGGTAGAGACAGCTAGAGAGAAACAGAGACATATATGCTACTCTGTTGTAATGTTATAACGAACCCAGAAAGCTCCTGACACCGATACAGACTCAACGAAGCGAACGAAATCGTTAACCCGGTCACTCCAGTTGAGTAAGTTAATTAGATAAGTGACATCTGTAACATAATTAACCCACAAAATGTTCGTTTTCCTTTCTGCTTTCTGCTTCTCGTGCGAGCAGTGTACCTACTACATTATATATATATATATATATATATATATATATATATATATATATATATATATATATATATATATATATATATATATATATATAACCGAAAATTCACACCCCATAAGTGACTCGAATCCATACTGCCAGGAGCACTCTGCAACTGATGTACAGGACCCCTTAACAACTCGACCATCACGACCGGACAAAAGATGGTGGTAGCCTAGGCTAATTCCCCATCATCCTGCCGGCACTCCGATGGTAATCTTGAGCATGGTATTTTATCAGATCACCTCATTTATTGGGGCACACGTGAGGAACACAAATGCGAACAAGCCTGAATGGTCTCCAGGCATATATGCAACTGAAAACTCACACCCCAGAAGTGACTGGGCTGATGTATGGCGAGAGTCATAGTGGGGCCTGGGTCGACCACCATGCCTCCCTTTAAGAAAGATCGGCTCCTATTCCACATCCCATGTCATCTGTGAAGTACGAATCGTGGGTTGAGTATAGCGTATTACCAGAGATCTGGGACGCTCCAGTGAGCCCCAACAGGAAGGTCGGCGCTCCTGGACGCTCCAGTGAGCCCCAACAGGAAGGTCGGCGCTCCTGGACGCTCCAGTGAGCCCCAACAGGAAGGTCGGCGCTCCTGGACGCTCCAGTGAGCACCAACAGGAAGGTCGGCGCTCCTGGACGCTCCAGTGAGCACCAACAGGAAGGTCGGCGCTCCTGGACGCTCCAGTGAGCACCAACAGGAAGGTCGGCGCTCCTGGACGCTCCAGTGAGCACCAACAGGAAGGTCGGCGCTCCTGGACGCTCCAGTGAGCACCAACAGGAAGGTCGGCGCTCCTGGACGCTCCAGTGAGCACCAACAGGAAGGTCGGCGCTCCTGGACGCTCCAGTGAGCTCCAACAGGAAGGTCGGCGCTCCTGGACGCTCCAGTGAGCACCAACAGGAAGGTCGGCGCTCCTGGACGCTCCAGTGAGCTCCAACAGGAAGGTCGGCGCTCCTGGACGCTCCAGTGAGCTCCAACAGGAAGGTTGTCACGCCGACGTCTTGATTATAGATAGCGCCGTTAACTATATCAATATTTTCGAGGCGTCGTTGTGGGCGGACGGTGGGTGGAGTGGGTGGACGGTGGGTGGTGTGGGCGGACGGTGGGTGGTGTGGGCGGACGGTGGGTGGTGTGGGCGGACGGTGGGTGGTGTGGGCGGACGGTGGGTGGTGTGGGCGGACGGTGGGTGGGGTGGGCGGACGGTGGGTGGTGTGGGCGGACGGTGGGTGGTGTGGGCGGACGGTGGGTGGTGTGGGTGGACGGTGGGTGGTATGGGTGGACGGTGGGTGGAGTGGGTGGACGGTGGGTGGTATGGGTGGACGGTGGGTGGTGTGGGCGGACGGTGGGTGGTGTGGGCGGACGGTGGGTGGTATGGGTGGACGGTGGGTGGTGTGGGTGGACGGTGGGTGGTGTGGGCGGACGGTGGGTGGTGTGGGCGGACGGTGGGTGGTGTGGGTGGACGGTGGGTGGAGTGGGTGGACGGTGGGTGGTGTGGGCGGACGGTGGGTGGTGTGGGTGGACGGTGGGTGGAGTGGGTGGACGGTGGGTGGTGTGGGCGGACGGTGGGTGGTGTGGGTGGACGGTGGGTGTAGTGGGTGGACGGTGGGTGGTGTGGGCGGACGGTGGGTGGTGTGGGTGGACGGTGGGTGGTGTGGGCGGACGGTGGGTGGTGTGGGTGGACGGCGGGTGGTATGGGTGGACGGTGGGTGGAGTGGGTGGACGGTGGGTGGTGTGGGCGGACGGTGGGTGGTGTGGGTGGACGGTGGGTGGTGTGGGCGGACGGTGGGTGGTGTGGGCGGACGGTGGGTGGTGTGGGTGGACGGTGGGTGGTGTGGATGGACGGTGGGTGGTGTGGGTGGACGGTGGGTGGTGTGGGTGGACGGTGGGTGGTGTGGGTGGACGGTGGGTGGTGTGGGTGGACGGTGGGTGGTGTGGGTGGACGGTGGGTGGTGTGGGTGGACGGTGGGTGGTGTGGGCGGACGGTGGGTGGTGTGGGCGGACGGTGGGTAGTGTGGGTGGACGGTGGGTGGACGGTGGGTGGTGTGGGTGGACGGTGGGCGGACGGTGGGTGGTGTGGGTGGACGGTGGGTGGTGTGGGTGGACGGTGGGTAGTGTGGGAGGACGGTGGGTGGTGTGGGTGGACGGTGGGTGGTGTGGGTGGACGGTGGGTGGTGTGGGCGGACGGTGGGTGGTGTGGGAGGACGGTGGGTGGTGTGGGTGGACGGTGGGTGGTGTGGGTGGACGGTGGGTGGTGTGGGTGGACGGTGGGTGGTGTGGGTGGACGGTGGGTGGTGTGGGTGGACGGTGGGTGGTGTGGGTGGACGGTGGGTGGTGTGGGCGGACAGTGGGTGGTGTGGGTGGACGGTGGGTGGTGTGGGTGGACGGTGGGTAGTGTGGGCGGACGGTGGGTGGACGGTGGGTGGTGTGGGTGGACGGTGGGTAGTGTGGGCGGACGGTGGGTGGTGTGGGTGGACGGTGGGTGGTGTGGGTGGACGGTGGGTAGTGTGGGAGGACGGTGGGTGGTGTGGGTGGACGGTGGGTGGTGTGGGTGGACGGTGGGTAGTGTGGGCGGACGGTGGGCGGACGGCGGGTGGTGTGGGTGGACGGTGGGTAGTGTGGGCGGACGGTGGGTGGTGTGGGTGGACGGTGGGTGGTGTGGGTGGACGGTGGGTAGTGTGGGAGGACGGTGGGTGGACGGTGGGTGGTGTGGGTGGACGGTGGGTAGTGTGGGCGGACGGTGGGTGGACGGTGGGTGGTGTGGGTGGACGGTGGGTAGTGTGGGCGGACGGTGGGTGGTGTGGGTGGACGGTGGGTGGTGTGGGCGGACGGTGGGTGGTGTGGATGGACGGTGGGCGGACGGCGGGTGGTGTGGGTGGACGGTGGGTGGTGTGGGCGGACGGTGGGTGGTGTGGGTGGACGGTGGGTAGTGTCGGTGGACGGTGGGTGGTGTGGGTGGACGGTGGGTAGTGTGGGCGGACGGTGGGTGGACGGTGGGTGGTGTGGGTGGACGGTGGGTAGTGTGGGTGGACGGTGGGTGGTGTGGGTGGACGATGGGTAGTGTGGGCGGACGGTGGGTGGACGGTGGGTGGTGTGGGTGGACGGTGGGTGGTGTGGGTGGACGGTGGGTGGTGTGGGCGGACGGTGGGTGGTGTGGGTGGACGGTGGGCGGACGGTGGGCGGACGGCGGGTGGTGTGGGTGGACGGTGGGTGGTGTGGGCGGACGGTGGGTGGTGTGGGCGGACGGTGGGTGGTGTGGGTGGACGGTGGGTAATGTGGGTGGACGGTGGGTGGTGTGGGCGGACGGTGGGTGGTGTGGGCGGACGGTGGGTGGTGTGGGCGGACGGTGGGTGGTGTGGGTGGACGGTGGGCGGACGGCGGGTGGTGTGGGTGGACGGTGGGTGGTGTGGGTGGACGGTGGGTGGTGTGGGTGGACGGTGGGTTGTGTGGGTGGACGGTGGGTGGTGTGGGCGGACGGTGGGTGGTGTGGGTGGACGGCGGGTGGTGTGGGTGGACGGTGGGTGGTGTGGGTGGACGGTGGGTGGTGTGGGTGGACGGTGGGTGGTGTGGGCGGACGGTGGGTGGTGTGGCAGACGGTGGGTGGTGTGGGTGGACGGTGGGTGGTGTGGGCGGACGGTGGGTGGTGTGGGTGGACGGTGGGTGGTGTGGGTGGACGGTGGGCGGACGGCGGGTGGTGTGGGCGGACGGCGGGTGGTGTGGCCGGACGGTGGGTGGTGTGGCAGACGGTGGGTGGTGTGGGTGGACGGTGGGTGGTGTGGGCGGAAGGTGGGTGGTGTGGGTGGACGGTGGGTGGTGTGGGTGGACGGTGGGTGGTGTGGCAGACGGTAGGTGGTGTGGGTGGACGGTGGGTGGTGTGGCAGACGGTGGGTGGTGTGGGTGGACGGTGGGTGGTGTGGCAGACGGTGGGTGGTGTGGGCGGAAGGTGGGTGGTGTGGGTGGACGGTGGGTGGTGTGGGTGGACGGTGGGTGGTGTGGCAGACGGTGGGTGGTGTGGGCGGACGGTGGGTGGTGTGGCAGACGGTGGGTGGTGTAGGTGGACGGTGGGTGGTGTGGCAGACGGTGGGTGGTGTGGGCGGAAGGTGGGTGGTGTGGGTGGACGGTGGGTGGTGTGGGTGGACGGTGGGTGGTGTGGCAGACGGTGGGTGGTGTGGCAGACGGTGGGTGGTGTGGGCGGACGGTGGGTGGTGTGGCAGACGGTGGGTGGTGTGGCAGACGGTGGGTGGTGTGGGTGGACGGTGGGTGGTGTGGCAGACGGCGGGTGGTGTGGGCGGACGGCGGGTGGTGTGGGCGGACGGTGGGTGGTGTGGGCGGAAGGTGGGTGGTGTGGGTGGACGGTGGGTGGTGTGGGTGGACGGTGGGTGGTGTGGCAGACGGTGGGTGGTGTGGCAGACGGTGGGTGGTGTGGGCGGACGGTGGGTGGTGTGGCAGACGGTGGGTGGTGTGGCAGACGGTGGGTGGTGTGGGTGGACGGTGGGTGGTGTGGCAGACGGCGGGTGGTGTGGGCGGACGGCGGGTGGTGTGGGCGGACGGTGGGTGGTGTGGCAGACGGTGGGTGGTGTGGGTGGACGGTGGGTGGTGTGGCAGACGGTGGGTGGTGTGGGTGGACGGTGGGTGGTGTGGCAGACGGTGGGTGGTGTGGGCGGAAGGTGGGTGGTGTGGGTGGACGGTGGGTGGTGTGGCAGACGGTGGGTGGTGTGGGCGGACGGTGGGTGGTGTGGCAGACGGTGGGTGGTGTGGGTGGACGGTGGGTGGTGTGGCAGACGGTGGGTGGTGTGGGCGGAAGGTGGGTGGTGTGGGTGGACGGTGGGTGGTGTGGGTGGACGGTGGGTGGTGTGGCAGACGGTGGGTGGTGTGGCAGACGGTGGGTGGTGTGGGCGGACGGTGGGTGGTGTGGCAGACGGTGGGTGGTGTGGCAGACGGTGGGTGGTGTGGGTGGACGGTGGGTGGTGTGGCAGACGGCGGGTGGTGTGGGCGGACGGCGGGTGGTGTGGGCGGACGGTGGGTGGTGTGGCAGACGGTGGGTGGTGTGGGTGGACGGTGGGTGGTGTGGCAGACGGTGGGTGGTGTGGCAGACGGTGGGTGGTGTGGGCGGACAGTGGGTGGTGTGGCAGACGGTGGGTGGTGTGGGAGGGCGGTGGGTGGTGTTATGATTCTCACTCATGATATAATATCTGGCTCTCCTGGTGTCAGAGTTATTCTCCATTCCTGAACGTTCAGGCCTGGCGCAGGAGGGCTGGCTTGTGTTCCATGAGGCCATTCTGAGGTCATATTGAGGAGGAGGGACCAGTGTGGAGGTGCAAATCCACAAGGGCCGTGACGAGGATTCGAACCTGCGTCCGGGAGCATCCCAGACACTGTCTTAATCGACTGAGCTACGACAGGGTAAACGGCCTATTGACATAGCTCGGGTTCAGGGGGGGGGGGGTTGTGTAAAATCCTGGTTTGTGCCTCGGAAAGGCTACGGGATCCAGTAAGTTCAGTTGAACTTCGATTTCAACCCTTTTACCCTGTCGTAGCTCAGTCGATTAAGGCAGTGTCTGGGATGCTCCCGGACGCAGGTTCGAATCCTCGACACGGCCCTTGTGAATTTGTTCAGTTGATGCATCACGTTAGTGTGATCTCTGTGTGCAGTGTGGAGTGTTATGGACCGTGGCTAAGTACTGGGTTTGGGGAAGATGGTGAGAGCGGGAGGCAGTCTGGTCAAGAGGAAAGTTGGCATCACCAAGCAAGGCTGTGCTCTAAGGTAAACACACAGGGGTAATGTGCACACAGCCTCTGTCCCTAGGAAGGGGCAGGACTGTGTTATGATCCCCGTCTATTTAAGTCCTCTCCGTCATCAAGAGTCATTTATTCCCACTATAAGGAGATACTAGACTGCCCAAAGAATGTTTAGAGTTATAAATGAAAGTGCAAGAGGCACAAGTTTGGTGTAAAATTTGATTTTAAGCAATTGGCAGGAAGGAGGAAATATCAAGAAGCTTGCAACACTTCAACGGGACGACAAGTGTAAGTAACTCTGTCACTTAGAGCAAGACCAGTGATTACTGAGTGTTTACCTGCCCAGATGAACGGACAATAATCAGAAGTGAGAGAACATGTGGTAACTGTTGGCCCAAGTAGTAGAGACAGTGGTGGAGGGACTCCAAGCCGTCGTAGTTTATCACTGTGGACGACACTTCCCAATACACGAGCGAGGAGAGTGGTGAAGATCTGTGAAGAACACGACCATACGGAAGTATAGTACCAAACGAGGCGGGGGAGCGCCCCGTGGACCAGACCCACATCGCTCTATGAGGACACTATGTTTTGCGCCAAAACTTTGAAAAATAATGGGCCCCCCAGCTCTATTCAAATTAAATTAAGATCCATTCTAAACAATTCTGACTGTTCCCTCAATCCGCCGCAAAAAGCTCCCTACAGTGTGTGGCTCAGTTGTTGTGCCTATAATCTTCAGAAACTGAATGTATCTCTTAACCCTGATAAAACTGTTCACTATATTCCCCCTTGGAAAGATGTGGAGGTCTCTGCATTATACTCCCATCAGTGTAAAACAAATGTATAACACTGACATTTTGAGATGTATAACATTAGAAGCTATTGACAGTCATCTTCAAATTCTCAAACCGACTGAATCCTATGCCTTTACTGATGGCTCTGTGCAGTTAGGCACTGGTAGAACAGGTTGTGCATGTGCAGTGTATAAAGGGGATGAAATGATCATGATTAGTACACAGAGATTGAACAACTGGGCAAGCACGACACAGACCGAGCTATTGGGCATTTATCTAGCCACTGAATACCTTAAGCTCAATGGTGGTGGAGTTATTTTCTGTGACTCTAAAAGTGCTCTGCAGTCCTTAAATAACCCATCACAATGTATGTCGGAAGTAGCTTGTAATATTAAATGGAATGGAATTTTTGCCAATGATAATAACTCTTGTATAAAATTTGTGTGGATCCCATCCCATGTTGGAGTTGGGAAACATGACTTTGTAGATCAATTGGCCAATGAGGCTTGCAGGAAAGAAAACATGGATTATGACTTTGGACTATCTAATTCAGTTATTAGAAACATACAAATTAAAGAAATTAATTCAGATTTAGAAGAACTAAGAAATGCCCAGAGACCTGAAAGCTGTAGTATTAAAAGTTATGACAAGTTTTGTAATAATAGGTATTTGTATGGTCACCACAGTAACCGGACCAGGCAATGTGATGTAGTCATTGCGCGAATTCGCCTTGGCTATAGACACATCTGGCAGGTTAGTGAGGCTGAGCCACTACCAGAATGCTCAGATTGTAAACTCTGTGATAAACCTTTAATGCATTCACTAGAACACTATATTGTTGAATGTGAAACCGTAAAGGACTTTAGACCTCCTGGCCTCTTGTACCACCAACTGTGTAACTATTTTATTGACTCAGGTGTTCTGGACGACATCCTAACAATTTACCCAAAATTTGCTTGTCCATTTTAAAGAATGAAGAACAATTTTTATTTATATTACTTCTAAGCTGTATCACTTATGAACCCATCCCTGCCCTTGTGTGGCAGTGCACAATAGAAAGTTGTTTTCACGTATCCATACATTAAAACATTGATTGTAACCATGATATATATGTGCTTCAGCCTACAGTTTAGACCTATTGTCTTATGTATGACCCTCTGTCCTGCGTGACAGTGAATACTAGCATTATCCTCACTTTAATAAGACCTATCAAAATCCTCAGATTAGGCAAAATTGTAATTAATTTTGTCAATAAAGATGTTAATAATAAATATCTATGAGGACCGAGGACAGTCGTGAGTGTCGTTGGAGAGGAACTCTTGTGAGACGTCAGCGACAACCTCGAGGTTGTGTAGTGGAAGAAGAGGACTCTAGGAAACAGCTCTGACGTCACAAAACAGCAGGTGGAGGAGTGACGTCACGGAAGCAGCAGCCGCAACAGCGAGGCAGTGACCGGAATGTAACTCAACGCATCATCAACGTTGAATACATCAGCTGTCTACCTGATGTATTTAATGTGGTCAATGGGAATAACTGGTAAAGTAAGACGCTGGATACTCAGTTTTTTGTCGAACAGAACACAAAAAGAAACAGTCAACCATATAAAATCGAGTCCAAGCGCAGTTAAAACCTTTGTACCTAAAGGTACAGTCCTTGCACCACTGCTTTTCCTTATTCTCATATCAGATATAGACTCGAATACAAGGCACAGCTTCGTGTAATCCTTTGCAGATGACACGAAAATCAGCATGAAAATTACCTCTGCTGAAGACATTGAAAACCTACAAGCAAATATTAATAAAGTTTTCGACTGGGAAGCAGAAAATAACATGATGTTTAACAACGATAAATTCCAGGTTCTCAGGTACGGCAAAAATGAGGACCTTAAACATAATACAGGGTACAAAACACAATCAAATTTGCCCATAGTAGGAAAGCAACAAGTAAAGGATTTGGGAATAATGATGATCGACGACCTAACGTTTAGGGAGCATAACCAAGTAAGTATTGCGACAGCCAGAAAAATGATAGGATGGATTACTAGAACTTTCAAATCCAGGGATCTCATCACAATGGTTGTACTCTTCAAATCACTTGTGCTGTCCCGTCTTAAGTACTGCTCAGTACTTACTTCTCCATTCAGAGCAGGAGAGATTGCTGAAATAGAGGGAGTACAGAGAACATATACGGCACGCATAGACGAGTTAAAGCACCTAAATTATTGGGATCGTCTCAAAGCTCTCCAAATGTACTCTCTAGAAAGACGACGGGAGGTGTCAAATAATATACACGTGGAAAATACTGGAGGGACAGGTCTCAACTCTGCACAATAAAATAACAACATACTGGAGTGAACGATATAGAAGAAAATGCAGAAGAAAACCAGTGAAGAGCAGAGGTGCCATAGGCACAACCAGAGAACTCTGTATAAACATCAGAGGTCCGCGGTTGTTCAACGTCCTCCCAGCGAGCATAAGAAATATTGCCAGAACAACCGTGGACATCTTCAAGAGAAAACTAGATAGTTTTCTTCAAGGAGTGCCGGACCAGCCGGGCTGTGGTGGGTATGTAGGCCTGCGGCCGCTCCAAGCAACAGCCTGGTGGACCAAACTCTCACAAGTCAAGCCTGGCTTTGGGCCGGGCTTGGGGAGTAGAAGAACTCCCAGAACCCCATCAAACAGGTAACTACGTACTCTTCCCTCCCAATGCCCATCTTTATCGTGAGGTTCCTTTAAGGAACAGTTAGGTATAACTATATTATAATTCTTGTACTAGGACGAATATATATGTGTGTAAGAGTGTATATGAGGAACTGTGGAGGAATAATTAAAGACTGTAAAGTTTAATTTTCACAACTGAGGGCAGCCTAGTGTTGCTGAGAGATTATTCACAAATAATTATTATGTAATAGAATTTAAAATATGGTTTGAAGCATCCTTATTTCTTGAGAAGGTAAATTAATGTACTAAAGTATTATCACAGCTGCCAGAACTGTTCCAGTAACGTTAATGTGATTAGAGCCGTGAGTGGCCGTTAAGTTTAACAACGGACGGGGCCTTCCGTTGTGCTTACACGTTATTATTTTGCATTTGTATATTATTCTTTAGTAAATGTTGGTATCAGCTTTAAACACTGCTTCCCTGCACCTCTATTTCAACTATACCATCTTGAGGTTATCTTGAGATGATTTCGGGGCTTTAGTGTCCCCGCGGCCCGGTCCTCGACCAGGCCTCCACCCCCAGGAAGCAGCCCGTGACAGCTGACTAACACCCAGGTACCTATTTCACTGCTAGGTAACAGGGGCATAGGGTGAAAGAAACTCTGCCCATTGTTTCTCGCCGGCGCCCGGGATCGAGCCCGGAACCACAGGATCACAAGTCCAGTGTGCTGTCCGCTCGGCCGACCGGCTCGACCATGATCTGATCCATGTGAGAGACTGTAACCATTTTACAATATCACTGAAATTAGTCAATCACTGACAAATTTGTGTGTGGAGGAGAGTGAGGCTATAAGTGAAGTGAAGGCAACCCGTGCCCGCCTGGTCCAGTCTTAGCGGTGTTACATGAGACGTTACGGGCGGCGCCATGGCCAGCCTCACCCGGAATAGGACCTACGACATCGGGGTCTCCTCACCTCCAATGTTATTTTTGGTGTGGTTGATGTTATAGGAGTGGACGTCCTGGGTGTAGAGGCGTCCACCCCGGTAATACCGGACCCCCAGTGACGCTGTGAGTGACACTGCCAGAGTTGCTGAGGTTCCTGTATTGTTGCTGAGGACCCTGTATTGTTGCTGAGGTCTCTGTGTTGTTGCTGAGGTCTCTGTGTTGTTCCTGAGGTCCCTGTGTTGTTGTTGAGGTCCCTGTGTTGTTGTTGAGGTCCCTGTGTTGTTCCTGAGGTCCCTGTGTTGTTGTTGAGGTCCCTGTGTTGTTGCTGAGGTCTCTGTGTTGTTCCTGAGGTCCCTGTGTTGTTGTTGAGGTCCCTGTGTTGTTCCTGAGGTCCCTGTGTTGTTGTTGAGGTCCCTGTGTTGTTGCTGAGGTCTCTGTGTTGTTCCTGAGGTCCGTGTGTTGTTGTTGAGGTCCCTGTGTTGTTGCTGAGGTCTCTGTGTTGTTCCTGAGGTCCGTGTGTTGTTGTTGAGGTCCCTGTGTTGTTCCTGAGGTCCCTGTGTTGTTCCTGAGGTCCCTGTGTTGTTCCTGAGGTCCCTGTGTTGTTCCTGAGGTCCGTGTGTTGTTGTTGAGGTCCCTGTGTTGTTCCTGAGGTCCCTGTGTTGTTCCTGAGGTCCCTGTGTTGTTCCTGAGGTCCCTGTGTTGTTCCTGAGGTCCCTGTGTTGTTCCTGAGGTCCCTGTGTTGTTCCTGAGGTCTCTGTGTTGTTCCTGAGGTCCGTGTGTTGATGCTGAGGACCCTGTATTGTTGCTGAGGTTCCTGTGTTGATGCTGAGGTCCCTGTGTTGTTCCCGAGGTCCCTGTGTTAGTGCTGAGGTCCCTGTGTTGTTGCCGAGGTCCCTGTGTTAGTGCTGAGGTCCCTGTGTTGTTGCTGAGGTCCCTGTGTTAGTGCTGAGGTCCCTGTGTTGTTGCTGAGGTCCCTGTGTTGATACCGAGGTCCCTGTGTTGTTCCCGAGGTCCCTGTGTTGATGCTGAGGTCCCTGTGTTGATACTGAGGTCCCTGTGTTGATATTAAGGTCCCTGTGTTGATATTGAGGTCCCTGTGTTGTTGTTGAGGTCCCTGTGTTGATACTGAGGTCCCTGTGTTGATGCTGAGGTCCCTGTGTTGATATTGAGGTCCCTGTGTTGATGCTGAGGTCCCTGTGTTGTTGATGAGGTCCCTGTGTTGTTGCTGAGGTCCCTGTGTTGTTGCCGAGGTCCCTGTGTTGATGCTGAGGTCCCTGTGTTGATATTGAGGTCCCTGTGTTGATATTGAGGTCCCTGTGTTGATATTGAGGTCCTTGTGTTGATACTGAGGTCCCTGTGTTGATACTGAGGTCTCTGTGTTGATGCTGAGGTCCCTGTGTTGATGCTGAGGTCCCTGTGTTGATATTGAGGTCCTTGTGTTGATACTGAGGTCCCTGTGTTGATACTGAGGTCTCTGTGTTGATGCTGAGGTCCCTGTGTTGATGCTGAGGTCCCTGTGTTGATGCTGAGGTCCCTGTGTTGATATTGAGGTCCCTGTGTTGATGCTGAGGTCCCTGTGTTGTTGTTGAGGTCCCTGTGTTGATACTGAGGTCCGTGTGTTGTTGCTGAGGTCCCTGTGTTGTTGCTGAGGTCCCTGTGTTGTTGCTGAGGTCCCTGTGTTGATGCTGAGGTCCCTGTGTTGTTGCTGAGGTCCTTGTGCTCCTGGGCAACATATGGGTAAAGTGCCGTCATCCTCCGTAACAACTGTAACGTGGAAGATGAAGGTCGCTGATTGGCTGGAAAGCACTTGAGTAGTGGAAGCTGGAGGCTGGAGATGTAGTTCGTTGCTCTTCCATTTTTAGGTGGGAATTCTACTTGCAACGGCCAGCAAGAGGCCCATAGACAGTGAGAGTGAGAAGCAGTAGAGGACGGGCAGCTTCTGTGTCTTCCTTACTCTGCTCCTCCACACCGACCGGCCAGCAAGCCGGTGAAGCCAGGGGCGACGTCGTGAATGGCGGCCAGTTTGTACAGACCACAAGGAATTACGAAGTCCAGTGGAGAAAGAGGAACTATTAGGTGTGGCAGTAGAGGCAATATTGGGTGTGGCAGGAGAGGCAATATTGGGTGTGGCAGGAGAGGCAATATTGGGTGTGGCAGTAGAGGCAATATTGGGTGTTGCAGGAGAGGCAATATTGGGTGTGGCAGTAGAGGCAATATTGGGTGTGGCAGTAGAGGCAATATTAGGTGTGGCAGGAGAGGCAATATTGGGTGTGGCAGTAGAGGCAATATTGGGTGTGGCAGGAGAGGCAATATTGGGTGTGGCAGGAGAGGCAATATTGGGTGTGGCAGTAGAGGCAATATTAGGTGTGGCAGGAGAGGCAATATTAGGTGTGGCAGGAGAGGCAATATTAGGTGTGGCAGGAGAGGCAATATTAGGTGTGGCAGGAGAGGCAATATTGGGTGTGGCAGGAGAGGCAATATTGGGTGTGGCAGGAGAGGCAATATTGGGTGTGGCAGTAGAGGCAATATTGGGTGTGGCAGTAGAGGCAATATTGGGTGTGGCAGCAGAGGCAATATTGGGTGTGGCAGGAGAGGCAATATTGGGTGTGGCAGTAGAGGCAATATTGGGTGTGGCAGTAGAGGCAATATTGGGTGTGGCAGTAGAGGCAATATTGGGTGTGGCAGGAGAGGCAATATTGGGTGTGGCAGTAGAGGCAATATTGGGTGTGGCAGTAGAGGCAATATTGGGTGTGGCAGGAGAGGCAATATTGGGTGTGGCAGTAGAGGCAATATTGGGTGTGGCAGTAGAGGCAATATTGGGTGTGGCAGGAGAGGCAATATTGGGTGTGGCAGGAGAGGCAATATTGGGTGTGGCAGGAGAGGCAATATTGGGTGTGGCAGTAGAGGCAATATTGGGTGTGGCAGTAGAGGCAATATTGGGTGTGGCAGTAGAGGCAATATTGGGTGTGGCAGTAGAGGCAATATTGGGTGTGGCAGCAGAGGCAATATTGGGTGTGGCAGGAGAGACAATATTGGGTGTGGCAGTAGAGGCAATATTGGGTGTGGCAGTAGAGGCAATATTGGGTGTGGCAGTAGAGGCAATATTAGGAGTCGCAGGAGAGGCAATATTGGGTGTGGCAGGAGAGGAAGTTGGGGTATAGCTCCCACTTCCTGGCACGCCGGCAAGAGACCGACAGAGGCGGGATTTGCTGTGATTTCATTATGACGTTCAGTATATCGTCAAGCGTTGCAGTATTTAGGGGGGCCTGACAGCTGAGTGGACAGCGCTCGGGGTTCGTAGTACTAAGGGTCCGGGTTCGATCACCAGCGGAGGCGAAAACAAATAGGCTGAGTTTCTTTCACCCTGATGCAACTGTACACCTTGCTGTAAATAGGTACCTGGGAGTTAGACAGCTGCTACAGGCTGCTTCCTGGGAATGTGTGTGTGAAAATTAGGATTAAGGACTCGCTCGAAACGCTATGCGTGCTAGTGACCGCACAAGACTGTAGAGAACTGTATATATGCGAACAAGCCTGAATGGTCCCCAGGACAATATGCAACTGAAAACTCACACCCCAGAAGTGACTCGAACCCATACTCCCAGAAGCAACGCAACTGGTATGTACAAGACGCCTTAATCCACTTGACCATCACGACCGGACATAATGAGGTGATAGCCGAGGCTATTTGAACCACCCCACCGCCGGCACTCGGATAGTAATCTTGGATTACTATCCAAGATTACTATCAAGTAACAAGATTACTTGGATTACAAGTAATCCAAGATTACTATCCGAGTGCCGGCGGTGGGGTGGTTCAAATAGCCTCGGCTATCACCTCATTATGTCCGGTCGTGATGGTCAAGTGGATTAAGGCGTCTTGTACATACCAGTTGCGTTGCTTCTGGGAGTATGGGTTCGAGTCACTTCTGAACTGTATATATATATATATATATATATATAATCTTTATAAATAAAAATGTAAATGTTCGTTTGTTCATAACCGCTAATCTCTGAAAGTTCTTCACAGATTGCTTTGAAATTTTCACACAACGTTCCATTCGTATCCGATCAAGTTTTATATACGTACTATATAGAGGTCACGTCTGTGACGATAAAAAAAAAAACGTCTTGTTTTTTTAACTGTGTTTTTCATGTGAGGGAAATCTTCGAAACCTCTTTACCGATTTCTTTGAAATTTTGACACAATGTTGTACTCAAATAGGCGCGTCTTTTAATATGCATACTATATACATGCCTCACCTGTGACAGGAAAAAACATTCGTTTTTTTTTTAAACAGCGCCATCTGTTGGACGTAGTAGCAACACACGCTGTAATCTCTGCAAGTTCTTCACCGATTGCTTTGAAATTTTGACACAACGTTCCATTCGAATACGCGCGTGTTTTTATATACCTACTATATAGATGCAACCCCTGTGACAGGTAAAAACATGCGTTTTTGTAAAACAGCGCCATCTGTTGCACATAAGGCTAACACACGCTATACTAATTATGTTACAATTCTATTTCAATGTTTCTGATTTCATTGATAAATTGAATTATCATAGATTTCGATTTATTTTCATTTTGATTTAATTTCTTTGTATGACATTGCGTTAGAATTGAGCTGTGTTGTTTACCATACCGTTCATTTCCTGAGTATAGTTTATTTTTTTTTCATTATTTTTCATTTCGTTTTTTTAAATGTTTTTCTTATATTTCAGTGATGGGAAAATCTGGGGCCAGATTCACGAAGCAGTTACGCAAATACTTACGAACGTGTATATCTCTCCTCAATCTTTGATGCCTTTGGTTATATTTATTAAACAGTTTACAAGCATGAAAACTTGCCAATTGACTGTTGTTATTGTTATAAACAGCCTCCTGGTGCTTCGGAGCTCATTAACTGTTTAATAATTGTAAACAAAGCCGCCAAAGATTGAGAAAAGATGGACAGGTTCGTAAGTGTTTGCGTAACTTCTTTGTGAATCTAGCCACAGATCATTTGATGTTCCCAATTATCTGATGGGAACATCAGATCATTTGATCATCAGATGAGGGAGTGAGGAATGATGGGAAGGACGAGGGGACGGAAGTGAGGGATGGTGGGGAGGACGAGGGGACAGGGGGAGGTTGCTGTGGCTCAGCAATGCACATGCGTTGCTTAGCCACAGCAACGCGTGGCCGGGTACAGCTAGTAAATTAATAAAAATCATATAGTATTTATAGAGTTCATCATATCTTTACCCAAGGGGGCGAAAGTCTGCCTATATAGGACTTTTTACAATATAATGTTCAATGGAGTGCATGTTTTCTCTTTCACAATGTTGACACATCGTGTAGTTGACACTTTCACAATGTTGACACATGGTGTAGTCGACACTTTCACAAAGTGTAGAGATGGTGTGGTGTGGTGATGCTGACCGGTGGTGTGGTGTTGCAGGTGTCGGCTGTGTACACCCCTGGGGTGTGATGGAGCTGGGGCAGCGAGTGTACCCGCCAGGGTGTCGTCGGGTGGTGTGCAAGACCTTCGCTGGCAGACCCATCCTTGAGGAGCAGTTGTGAGTCCCTCACCTCTTACACTCCGGTACTTGGAGTGCCTTTTGTCTGTCCGAACTGAAGCACTTGTGGCTTGACATTATCATACACTCATTCCTTATTATTGTTTCTTTATATTAATTATTAATTATTTTGTAGCAAATGTCTTGACCCATTTACTACCTTGCCTAGGCCTAGTTGAGTACATATCCTAAATGGTTCCTGTAGCACAGTGATCTATGTCCTCAGCTCACACTCGAGGGCCCCGGGTTCAATCCTCGGGCAGGCTAGAAACGGTTAGGCACGTTTTCTTCCACCTGATGTCTCAGAGTTAAATAATAGCTGCATGCTTCATCCTGAAGGAACATCATAACTAGACCAAGATGGACCTCCATAACCCTAAGTACAGGCTTCCTGCCCCCGAGAAGGGGATTATATATGTGCTAAATTAAGCCTTAGATTCTGTATATTGGTCCTACATGTCATTGTCTTCAGTATACCAGCAGTTGAAAACGCAAACTTTTACAGTTACAACTGTCATTATTTTGTACAGTTCATCACTAGTTGCTATTGGTACTATAACTCTGCACGACGAGCTAATGACAGTCCAACACCATCATTTCTCTTTTTCTGGGCCAATATTCACAAGGTTCCCATACTTCTGGGTCAGTACTCACACGTCCCCCCATACTTCTGGGTCAGTACTCACACGTCCCCCATACTTCTGGGTCAGTACTCACACGTCCCCCATACTTCTGGGTCAGTACTCACACGTCCCCCCATACTTCTGGGTCAGTACTCACACGTCCCCCCATACATCTGGGTCAGTACTCACACGTTCCCCCATACTTCTGGGTCAGTACTCACACGTCCCCCCATACTTCTGGGTCAGTACTCACACGTCCCCCCATACTTCTGGGTCAGTACTCACACGTCCCCCATACTTCTGGGTCAGTACTCACACGTCCCCCCATACTTCTGGGTCAGTACTCACACGTCCCCCCATACATCTGGGTCAGTACTCACACGTCCCCCCATACTTCTGGGTCAGTACTCACACGTCCCCCCTACTTCTGGGTCAGTACTCACACGTCCCCCCATACTTCTGGGTCAGTACTCACACGTCCCCCATACTTCTGGGTCAGTACTCACACGTCCCCCCATACTTCTGGGTCAGTACTCACACGTCCCCCATACTTCTGGGTCAGTACTCACACGTCCCCCATACTTCTGGGTCAGTACTCACACGTCCCCCATACTTCTGGGTCAGTACTCACACGTCCCCCATACTTCTGGGTCAGTACTCACACGTCCCCCATACTTCTGGGTCAGTACTCACACGTCCCCCCATACTTCTGGGTCAGTTCTCACACGTCCCCCATACTTCTGGGTCAGTACTCACACGTCCCCCATACTTCTGGGTCAGTACTCACACGTCCCCTATACTTCTGGGTCAGTACTCACACGTCCCCCATACTTCTGGGTCAGTACTCACACGTCCCCCATACTTCTGGGTCAGTACTCACACGTCCCCCCATACTTCTGGGTCAGTACTCACACGTCCCCCATACTTCTGGGTCAGTACTCACACGTCCCCCATACTTCTGGGTCAGTACTCACACGTCCCCCATACTTCTGGGTCAGTACTCACACGTCCCCCATACTTCTGGGTCAGTACTCACACGTCCCCATACTTCTGGGTCAGTACTCACACGTCCCCCCATACTTCTGGGTCAGTTCTCACACGTCCCCCATACTTCTGGGTCAGTACTCACACGTCCCCCATACTTCTGGGTCAGTACTCACACGTCCCCTATACTTCTGGGTCAGTACTCACACGTCCCCCATACTTCTGGGTCAGTACTCACACGTCCCCCATACTTCTGGGTCAGTACTCACACGTCCCCCCATACTTCTGGGTCAGTACTCACATGTCCCCCATACTTCTGGGTCAGTACTCACACGTCCCCCCATACTTCTGGGTCAGTACTCACACGTCCCCCATACTTCTGGGTCAGTACTCACACGTCCCCCATACTTCTGGGTCAGTACTCACACGTCCCCCATACTTCTGGGTCAGTACTCACACGTCCCCCCATACTTCTGGGTCAGTACTCACACGTCCCCCCATACTTCTGGGTCAGTACTCACACGTCCCCCCATACTTCTGGGTCAGTACTCACACGTCCCCCATACTTCTGGGTCAGTACTCACACGTCCCCCCATACTTCTGGGTCAGTACTCACACGTCCCCCATACTTCTGGGTCAGTACTCACACGTCCCCCATACTTCTGGGTCAGTACTCACACGTCCCCCATACTTCTGGGTCAGTACTCACACGTCCCCCATACATCTGGGTCGGTACTCACACGTCTCCCATACTTCTGGGTCAGTACTCACACGTCCCCCCATACTTCTGGGTTAGTACTCACACGTCCCCCATACTTCTGGGTCAGTACTCACACGTCCCCCCATACTTCTGGGTCAGTACTCACACGTCCCCCATACTTCTGGGTCAGTACTCACACGTCCCCCATACTTCTGGGTCAGTACTCACACGTCCCCCATACTTCTGGGTCAGTACTCACACGTCCCCCATACATCTGGGTCAGTACTCACACGTCTCCCATACTTCTGGGTCAGTACTCACACGTCCCCCCATACTTCTGGGTCAGTACTCACACGTCCCCCATACTTCTGGGTCAGTACTCACACGTCCCCCCATACTTCTGGGTCAGTACTCACACGTCCCCCCATACTTCTGGGTCAGTACTCACACGTCCCCCCATACTTCTGGGTCAGTACTCACACGTCCCCCATACTTCTGGGTCAGTACTCACACGTCCCCCCATACTTCTGGGTCAGTACTCACACGTCCCCCCATACTTCTGGGTCAGTACTCACACGTCCCCCCATACTTCTGGGTCAGTACTCACACGTCCCCCCATACTTCTGGGTCAGTACTCACACGTCCCCCCATACTTCTGGGTCAGTACTCACACGTCCCCCCATACTTCTGGGTCAGTACTCACACGTCCCCCCATACTTCTGGGTCAGTACTCACACGTCCCCCATACTTCTGGGTCAGTACTCACACGTCCCCCCATACTTCTGGGTCAGTACTCACACGTCCCCCATACTTCTGGGTCAGTACTCACACGTCCCCCATACTTCTGGGTCAGTACTCACACGTCCCCCATACTTCTGGGTCAGTACTCACACGTCCCCCATACTTCTGGGTCAGTACTCACACGTCCCCCATACTTCTGGGTCAGTACTCACACGTCCCCCCATACTTCTGGGTCAGGTCTCACACGTCCCCCATACTTCTGGGTCAGTACTCACACGTCCCCCATACTTCTGGGTCAGTACTCACACGTCCCCCTATACTTCTGGGTCAGTACTCATACGTCCCCCATACTTCTGGGTCAGTACTCACACGTCCCCCATACTTCTGGGTCAGTACTCACACGTCCCCCCATACTTCTGGGTCAGTACTCACACGTCCCCCATACTTCTGGGTCAGTAC
Source organism: Procambarus clarkii (assembly GCF_040958095.1). Classification (NCBI taxonomy): domain Eukaryota; kingdom Metazoa; phylum Arthropoda; class Malacostraca; order Decapoda; family Cambaridae; genus Procambarus; species Procambarus clarkii. Next base: position 29,413,930 of record NC_091175.1, read on the forward strand.
TCACACGTCCCCCATACTTCTGGGTCAGTACTCACACGTCCCCCATACTTCTGGGTCAGTACTCACACGTCCCCCATACTTCTGGGTCAGTACTCACACGTCCCCATACTTCTGGGTCAGTACTCACACGTCCCCCCATACTTCTGGGTCAGTTCTCACACGTCCCCCATACTTCTGGGTCAGTACTCACACGTCCCCCATACTTCTGGGTCAGTACTCACACGTCCCCCTATACTTCTGGGTCAGTACTCACACGTCCCCCATACTTCTGGGTCAGTACTCACACGTCCCCCATACTTCTGGGTCAGTACTCACACGTCCCCCCATACTTCTGGGTCAGTACTCACACGTCCCCCATACTTCTGGGTCAGTACTCACACGTCCCCCATACTTCTGGGTCAGTACTCACACGTCCCCCATACTTCTGGGTCAGTACTCACACGTCCCCCATACTTCTGGGTCAGTACTCACACGTCCCCCATACTTCTGGGTCAGTACTCACACGTCCCCCCATACTTCTGGGTCAGTACTCACACGTCCCCCCATTCTTCTGGGTCAGTACTCACACGTCCCCCCATACTTCTGGGTCAGTACTCACACGTCCCCCATACTTCTGGGTCAGTACTCACACGTCCCCCCATACTTCTGGGTCAGTACTCACACGTCCCCCATACTTCTGGGTCAGTACTCACACGTCCCCCATACTTCTGGGTCAGTACTCACACGTCCCCCATACTTCTGGGTCAGTACTCACACGTCCCCCATACATCTGGGTCAGTACTCACACGTCTCCCATACTTCTGGGTCAGTACTCACACGTCCCCCCATACTTCTGGGTTAGTACTCACACGTCCCCCATACTTCTGGGTCAGTACTCACACGTCCCCCCATACTTCTGGGTCAGTACTCACACGTCCCCCATACTTCTGGGTCAGTACTCACACGTCCCCCATACTTCTGGGTCAGTACTCACACGTCCCCCATACTTCTGGGTCAGTACTCACACGTCCCCCATACATCTGGGTCAGTACTCACACGTCTCCCATACTTCTGGGTCAGTACTCACACGTCCCCCCATACTTCTGGGTCAGTACTCACACGTCCCCCATACTTCTGGGTCAGTACTCACACGTCCCCCCATACTTCTGGGTCAGTACTCACACGTCCCCCCATACTTCTGGGTCAGTACTCACACGTCCCCCCATACTTCTGGGTTAGAACTCACACGTCCCCCATACTTCTGGGTCAGTACTCACACGTCCCCCATACTTCTGGGTCAGTACTCACACGTCCCCCATACTTCTGGGTCAGTACTCACACGTCCCCCATACATCTGGGTCAGTACTCACACGTCTCCCATACTTCTGGGTCAGTACTCACACGTCCCCCCATACTTCTGGGTCAGTACTCACACGTCCCCCATACTTCTGGGTCAGTACTCACACGTCCCCCATACTTCTGGGTCAGTACTCACACGTCCCCCCATACTTCTGGGTCAGTACTCACACGTCCCCCCATACTTCTGGGTCAGTACTCACACGTCCCCCCATACTTCTGGGTTAGAACTCACACGTCCCCCATACTTCTGGGTCAGTACTCACACGTCCCCCATACTTCTGGGTCAGTACTCACACGTCCCCCATACTTCTGGGTCAGTACTCACACGTCCCCCATACATCTGGGTCAGTACTCACACGTCTCCCATACTTCTGGGTCAGTACTCACACGTCCCCCCATACTTCTGGGTCAGTACTCACACGTCCCCCATACTTCTGGGTCAGTACTCACACGTCCCCCATACTTCTGGGTCAGTACTCACACGTCCCCCCATACTTCTGGGTCAGTACTCACACGTCCCCCCATACTTCTGGGTCAGTACTCACACGTCCCCCATACTTCTGATTCCCAACTTTGCCCCTCTAGATCATAATGATAATTTTAATGATACAAGATCTTTAGTTTCAGGGATATATACAATAATAAACTCCTCCTTGACTCTCCCGCCCACAGCTGCGACCCGCTCCCGGAGAGGCTCCCCGCCACCTGCTCCGTCAGACACCGTCCAGAGAAACGCCATCCTGACTGCTGTCCTCGGGTCATATGCGCCCCTGGGTCGCAGACCTACGGCTGGGACCCCAGTGTCTCCCTGGGTGTCCCCAAGAGGCGCTATCAACCGACACTCAGCCACATTCACGCCCACCTCAGCACTAAACCATCCTTGAGACCATCTTCCACAAACGAGTCTTACCCCAGGATGGTCGGGTACCCGAAGACTCCCAAGCTTCCGCTCTCTGTGGCGATGACTTCTTCTCCGTCAGTCATCACCTCCGAGGTCATCTACGGGAAGGGGTACTCAGACCCCTGGACTGGACAGTCGCAGTTATCAACGGAGAGTAATTTACAGGAGAGGCGGGAGAACCTGCCTTATCAGGATCTTCCATTGTGGGAAGAACCATCGTCATTTGCATTAGACCCGCTCAGCAATAACATCAGAGTCTCTGATACTGAGGATAACATCAGAGTCTCAGATGTTGAGGATAACATCAGAGTCTCAGATGTTGAGGATAACATCAGAGTCTCAGATGTTGAGGATCATATCAGAGGCTCGGATGTTGAGGATAACATCAGAGTCTCAGATGTTGAGGATAACATCAGAGCCTGGGACGTTGAGGATAATATCAGCGGCTCAGATGTTGAGGATAACATCAGAGCCTGGGATGTTGAGGATCATATCAGAGGCTCGGATGTTGAGGATAATGTTTCTGCGTACATTCAGAGCGATAAAGATGCTCTACTGGACGAGGCTGAACAGAGGGAATTCGCCAATCTTTACTTTGCTACACCAGGCCCTCGAGACGCCCAGTTGGAACCCACCACGACGCCACAAACACTCGTCTCATATTGGCACTTCAGCGAAGCCAATGATGTCCGAACATCACCTCATCCTATCCGGGATTACTCCAGTTTTTTACCAATAACCAAACTATTTTCTACAACTCGCCTTCCAATGAGGAAACTGACAACCAAACTTACGACAGAGTCGTCTATTGCCAAACTCAGTAATAGTTACACAGAGTGGAAACCAATAACTAAAATAGTCACTGCATACCCGTTTTCTGTGAAGGAACCAACGGCTTCCACCACGCCAAGATGGGGTTGGTCGCCAAACACAGCAGAGAGCAGTGTTGAGGCCTCCTCTACAGTGGCATCCCGGTATTATCCCACTAAGAGACCTAATCATCAGACACCATTCTACTCGAGCACCAGGGTCGAGCTGAGGAAGCCATATGCCCCCACAAAACCAAGTCAAATTAGAACTTCTTCCTCTGACTTTGATGTCTACAAGAGAGTGAGCAGACGCCCAGCACATCGTTCCCATGTCGTTAAGAGGCCGGGAGCCAACAAGGTTCCCACGCCAAGACCCAGCGGGGAGTTCACCAGAACCACGCCCGCTTCGTATGAGTTTGCGACGCCCAAATTAAATCCCAGCAAACACGACATCCACGAATTCATCCTGACGCCATTGGATCCATCTCAGCTCATCCCTGGTCATGACGAATATCTTCAAGCTAAATACGACGCCATGAGGGAGTACCTTGCCTCATCAGAAGAAAAGGTACACTCCAAAATAAGCAGACGATCTCTTCCATATACTGAAGCCACAACAGCATATGAGCACTCCAGCACAGTGTCGTCAGCGTCTCCAGACGCTCCATTCTCACCAACACCTAAAGCACCATCAACGGAGATCGTAAGGGAGAAGAAACGTAAACCTGTGTTTTATATTCCTTGGAGAGAAAACTTAACCTCGCGGCCCACGACGCCTCCAGCTTATTCTCACGATTATGAAGATGACGACCCAACAACATCTGCTAGGTCCTTCCCTCAAGCGGAACTTGTGATGTTAGGTTTCAACCAAGCCACCACCTTGGCAACGGCTATACCATCTAACGATTATACAACCTCCCACATATTTACTGGTGCTGGGATTGAGGTCCCACATGTCGAAACAGTTTACAAAACATATTCACAAACTAATAATGAAGATTTGTACTCCGCTCAGAAGTCGAAGGAAACAATGGTAGAAGTAGCTGTCATTGGATTAAATCACCAAAATAATGATGAGCTGATGGGTTTGGAAGACATAGATGACGTACCTGGAGAACTGACAACGACGAGAGCAGCTACGACACTAGCAACTGTCAGGCCTACCACCACCCTTCCCGAAAACCTGCAACACACTTTTGCTTCACCTGCAAAACACATTAACGCCACAGATGTGTTTCTTTCTGAAAATAGAGAGTTGAGCCATTACTCCCGGGAGAGTAATAACGACGGTGCAACGGCATCAGGTGATGACTACCAGAAGCCACAAAGAATTGCCTGGTCACCTCCACCATTTAGACCAAGTCGCAATCAAAGCCCAAGCGTTGAAATTACTAAGACACAGATACACGTGTCTGCTGATGAAAGCTTCTCTGATAAAGATTATATGGGAATTCTCGAGTATGAACCAAGAAAACAATATAACGGCTCTCAGGGCTCGAGCATTGGGAAACTTGTTGGATTCGAGAAGGGACCGGATGAAGGGAGTGAGCTTTGGAGGAGCAGGGTGATCCAGGCACCGACTCGGAGACCACAGCTGGAGGCGGAGAGAGGCGGCGAGGTCTCCGCAAGCAATAAACGAAAAATTATGGAAACTAAATATGGCGGAACAATGAGACAAGAGGAGTCAAAGATCATAGAGAAGGAAAATATGAGTACATACCGTCCAGGGCAATTGACACTTGGGACATCTAGTTATCCCTATGTTACTGAGTCTCCCACCAGCACCACGCCTCCCAGCACGGCAGGAGAACTAAAAGACGCCATTGTCCAGTCCGGGATTTATGAAAATAAACTAAACATTCAACAGGAAATGGCAACCATGAAAGTAGACACCAAGACTGTAACACATTCAACTAGATCGACGAATGCTGAAATGCTGCCATTTAATAAATGGGATGACACACACACGAGTGAGTCCCAGCATCAGGAGTGGCTAAGAGGCTCAAATTTGAGTTCTGTTTTCCCACTGGATGATGAAGAGAAGGAAAGTGAAGAAGGTTTCTCTCATGCAATTAGACTTCATTCCATGTTAAAATTGTCGAAGCCTCCGGAACGCAGCAAAATGGATGGAGAGGAAGGTGCTACTCCTTCCACTGGTGGTTTGCTCTCCTCACCTCCTTCAGACTCCAGGCTCTACCCAAAACTCGTAAAGGAACTAGAGAAGTTGCATCCCTCGACGCCGACGACAAAGAACCTACGGAGAAGAAGACCTCTCATTGCTTCTCGCACCTCTCTGCCAAACCTAAATCCCCAATCCAAAACCAGTTCACTGCAACACGAAGCAAATATTGTACCCATAAACAAGTCACAAATGCAATTGCCCACTCAACACAACCTTCAAATACACACATTCACACCTACAAGAAGACTTTCAATTTCTCGACTTGGACAACAGAACATGACCTCATCTCTTTCCACAGAAGTAGTTGATTCTTGGAAGGAGAATGCGAGACCAAAGACTAGAGATCGCCTTCCACCGGGAACTTTCACCAGGAAGCGAACTACACCTCGTCAGAGCGACTTGAGACTGAGACGACCAACAGCCAAGACCCGTCGAGTTTCCAAGGTTAGGATGCTTGAGCATCCTTCAGTAGAAATAGAGACTCAGGCGACCATAGAATCAACAGCAAGTACAAAGCCTACAGCAAGTACAGTAATTCAGTCCACCAGAGAGCCCCGGACCACTACAGAGCACAAGGCAAGCATAGAGTCCCAGGCAACCATAGAGTCCCAGGCAACCATAGAGTTACAGACCACCACTGAGTACTGGACCACCACAGAGCCCCGGATCACCACAGAGTCGCGGACCATAACAGAGTACGAGACCTCAACAGAGCCCTGGACCACTACAGAGCCCCGAACAGCCATACAATATCAGGTCACCAGAGAACTCTGGACCACCACAGAGTCCCAAGCCACCATAAAGCCCTTGGCCACAATAATACCTTACGTGACCACAGATTCCCTGAACCCTACAGAGCAAGAGAAAGCAGGTGAGGGATCAGAGGCAGGTGAACGAACGCTCTCCAATCCCACAAGGCCGCGTCGGATCACAAGCTTCACATACAAATCCATGAGCCACAAACGGCCCGGCATAGAAGGACCAAATCTCAAAGGTGCACAAATGCTGAGACCTTTTTCACCTCTCCCTGTAATTTCCCCAGCCCCTAAGGCATCGGTCTCCACCACTGAGCTTCCTGTCATCTTCTGGGAGCGTGTAAATGGGACAGGAGCTCCTCGGAAGCACATGTCAGGGGACTCGCCCCATGGCGCGCTCTCGGGGGCGTGGGAACCAGCACGAGAGGAGTGATCTTGGTACCTCTATGCTGGTCTCTCTCTCACAGTAAATCAAAGTTTTATTTATATAACACTAGGTGGGATATACCAGTGATACCCTGGTTGACAGGGGCTTTCCAGATCTGTCCCTCTGTCTATGTCTGTTTTTCTGTCTATCTTCATGTTTCTGACAATCAGTCAGTCTCTTCCGCTATCTCTCTATTAATCTTTTTATATCTATCCCTCTCATCAAAATTGGTCTGTAATCCAGTACCCATTATACATAAAATAAATACAATTCAAATTTATATGTAACTGTTGCAACAACAATCTTGGCACCGTTAAGTGGTACTCATTTCATTTCTGCCAAGCCCAACCCGACCATGTTGGGTACGTACCCCACAGGAATCAGGGCGCAAAGGTAGATGAAGCTAGCACCAAGCTCCACCCTTAAACAGACAGACAGGCATTCATATTGATAGATATATATTAAATATATATTTTTGCTTCAACCTTTTTTTTCCCCTTCTAATTTCTCCTTCGATTTCTTTATTTTGTTCACTTTTTTTTTAATTGTGCTTCAAAATAGTTATCTTTATCTCCTGCTTCTCCAATTACATTTAAGCACTTTTTTACAATACAAATATCCTGAAGGATAAGAATATTGTTGAGTGACCTACAACTCGCAAATATTACATTAATGTCTGGTGTAGGAGCCTCTGGTCAGCCGCCCCACCAGCTTGTCAGGATGAGAGAGAGCGGCGATTGATGAGTTATTACCAGGTGATCTTGGTGCACGACTGTGGTCGACCTACATACACCTGAACACCCCAAACACCGCGTGAGATGGTGGTCTTCACTACGGAACTCTTCTCAACACTTTCCCTCCCCCTCCCACCCCTACCTCCACACACACACACACACACACACACACACACACACACACACACACACACACACACACACACACACACACACACACACACACACACACACACATTGGGGTCTGGTAGCTGAGCGGACAGCGTGCAGGACTCGTAATTCTGTGGCCCGGGTTCGATTTCCGGACCAGGCAGAAACAAATGGGCAAAGTTTCTTTCACCCCTGATGCCCCTGTCACCTACCAGTAAAGAGGTACCTGGGAGTTAGACAACTGTTACGGGCTGCTTCCTGGGTGTGTGTGTTTGTGTGTGGGAAAAAAGGAAAAGGTTCTTGCGGGCCGAAAGAGCAGAGCTCGACGTCGCGCAAGAACAACTAGGTGAAACACACACACACACTCTCACAGTGTGTACTCTCCTATCTGTACTCACCTAGTTGTGTCTAGAGGATCGAACACTGACTCTTGGATCCCGCCTTTCGAGCCATCGATTGTTTACAGCAATGACTCCGGTCCTATTTCCTTATCATACCTGGTTTTAAAATTATGAATAGAATTTGCTTCCACCACCTGCTCCTTAAGTGCATTCCATTTTTCCACTACTCTCACATATGTGTGTGAGGGGTGAGACCTCAGATTGGCGTGAAGTCACCAGTGAAGTCCTACAGGGCTCTGTACTCGGTCATATCCCGTTTCTGATATACGTAAATGATCTCCAGGAGGGTATAGACTCATTTCTCTCAATGTTTGCTGACGATGCGAAAATTATGAGAATGATTAAGACAGAAGAGGATTGCTTGAGGCTTCAAGAACACCTAGACAAACTGAAGGAATGGCCGAACAAATGGTTGTTAGAGTTTAACCCAAGCAAATGTAATGTAATGAAGATAGTTGTAGGGATCAGGAGGCACAAGGTATCATTTGGGAGATGAAATTCTTCAAGAGTCAGAGAGAGAAAAAGACGTGGGGGTTGATATCACGCCAGACCTGTCCCCTGCAGCCCATATCAAGAGGATAACATCAGTGGCATATGCCAATTTGGCCAACAAAAGAACAGCTTTTAGAAACTTGTGTAAGGAATCATTCAGAACTTTGTATATCACACATGTCAGGCCAATCCTGGAGTATGCGGCTCCAGCATGGAGTCCATATCTAGTCAAGCATAAGACTAAACTGGAAAAGGTTCAAAGGTTTGCCACCAGACTAGTACCCGAGCTGAGAGGTATGAGCTACGAGGAGAGACTATGGGAATTAAACCTCACGTCGCTGGAAGACAGAAGAGTAAGGAGGGACATGATCACCACATTCAAGATTCTCAAAGGAATTGATAGGGTGGATAAAGACACCGAACCTGTCCCCAGAGGCCCATATCAAAAGGATATCATCAGCGGTATATGCTAGACTGGCCGGCATAAGAACTGCCTTGAGAAGCTTGTGTAAGGAATCGTTCAGAACCTTGTAGACCACTTATGTAAGACCAATCCTGGGGTATGCAGCTCCAGCCTGGAGTCAATACCTTGTTAAACACAAGACAAAGTTAGAGAAGATTCAAAGGTATGCCACCAGACAAGTCCCGGAACTGAGAGGAATGAGCTACGAGGAATTAGGGAGCTGAACCTCACGTCCCTGGAAAACAGAAGAGTAAGGGAAGACATGGTAACCACCTACACAATTTTCAGGGTAATTGACAGGGTGGACAAAGACAAACTCTTCAGCACGGGTGGAACACGATCAAGGGGACACAGGTGGAAACTTTGTACCCAGATGAGCCACAGAGGCATTAGAAAGACTTTTTTCAGTGTCAAGAGTTTATAACAGATGGAATGCATTAGACAGTGATGTGGTGGAGGCTGACTTCATACAGTTTCAAATGTAGATATGATAAATTTGATAGTGTGTGTGTGAACCACTCATTGGTGGTCAGGGCGCTGGTGACTGAGTGGACAGCGCCCTGGGCACGTAGTCCTGTGGACCGGGATTCGATTCCCGGCACCGGCGAGAAACAAATGGGCAGAATTTCTTTCACCCTGATGCCCCTGTTACCTAGCAGTAAATAGGCACCTGGAAGTCAGACAACTGCTACGGGCTACTTCCTGGGGATGTGTGTGGGGGGGGGGGGGAGGTTCGTTGGAGAGATATGTATGTAGTAGATATATTAGAGGATAAATTGATTGGTTATAGAAAAGCAGAGTCCAAGAGCTAATGTTGATCAATTCTGAAGATACAAATAGGAAACACACACACACACACACACACACACACACACACACACACACACACACACACACACACACACACACACACACAATCAGGAATCTGTACACCTGTTGATTGACGGTTGAGAGGCGGGACCAAAGAGCCAGAGCTCAACCCCCGCAAACACAACTAGGTGAGTACAACTAGGTGAGTACACACACACACACACACACACACACACACACACACACACACACACACACACACACACACACACACACACACACACACACACACACACACACACACCATGATCCTGTTGCATGGCGTAATAAAGTGTAAGTTTGGCAGAAGTGTTGCATGGCACTAGTGACAGGTGTGGCCTCACCCCCCCCCCCCCCCACACACACACAATATGGCCTCACAAGCCTCCGACTCCTCGCTCGCTGAAGTCCCACTTCAATATTTATTCATTTCTTTACACGCAGAAAACACAACAACGTGATGCATCAAATGAACAAATCCACAAAGGCCGAGATGAGGGTTCGAACCTACGTCCGAGTGGATCCCAGACACGCCTTAAATCGACTGTGCCATGACATGGGAAATAAGTGCAGCCGGGAGTTCTACTGCCCTCACACGGATCCTGCAGCCTCTCCGAGACACTAACCAGGGTTTTACACAATTCCTCCCATGCACCTGGGCTCTGTCAACAAGCTGTTCTACCTCTTCGCCCTTACTTCATTACGCCAAGAAAATTTAAGAGGGCAGTACAGTGGGGACATTCAGGCTGATTACACGTGTGGACAAACTTTTACCCAAATGACCGCCCTCGCAAGTCGGGGTCCCCCTAAACCAGGAACCACTCTACCTTCAAGAGTCAAAGTTTTTATAGTCATTGTTTCATTTCCTCTGGGCTCATCACGAAGCTACAAAAGGCGCATTTTCTTTTCCGTGTTGTGGCCCAGTCGATTAAGGGGAGTCTGGGATCCTCTCGGACGTAGGTTCGAACCCTCATCACGGCCCTTGTGGATTTGTTTATTCATTTCTTTGTTTACTAACCTGATGTCTCCGGCAGCTTGGCCGGAGACAGGAAGGTCCTCAAGGCTTCTTCATCGCTCTTTCCCATGAGATTCTGACAATCAAGTTTGAGTGTACATAATTTCATATTCCTTTAGATATTTAATCACCTTCCAGGGAAAGTGCAGATTTTAGAGATCTGTTGTTTCAATTGTCTCACCACATATAAGATTTAGTATTATTTTCTCTACTTTCCTTGTGAGGTTCGTGAAAATATATCATATATGTCGCAGGAACCATTGTGAAAATATGTATATGTTATGTGGACTTATTTATATATGTTAAAATTGTATAATTATATTTATTACGGCATTTATATATAATTTTTAGGGTTGAACAAATAGTCAATTATTTTAACACTGTGACAATGTTGTTCTTCTGTGTAGTGCTATTTTATGGCTGCTTATGCCTCCAAGGTACTGAAAATGTCTGCTGTTTTCCCTCAAGGTTTGACCTCTGCCCCACACAGCTCAGGGAAGACATGCTGAAGGTCCCAGACGGCTGGTGAGTTATGAAACAATGCGTCACAGCTCCAGATAAGACGTCGACAACCTTCAAGACATCTCCTCTAAGCCGTCTGGGGAAGAGGTCAAAGCCTGAGAGGGGACAATAGTCATTTTCTACCCAGAATCAAAATCTGTAACATTGTGTAATGATACTAGAGGGCCCATGCTCTCTCAGAGGGAACTGGTGGCAATTAGGTAAATAAAATTTGTTTATTGACTGTTATCTATCACAAAAGATACACTTTACAATTACACAATTGATATTTATTATCACAGTAGTAAATGAGTCTTATTAACTCACCTCAACACTTTATAAGACTCACTGGCCTCTGTATACGAGTATTGTAGCATGGAAACATTAACTTTTGTTAAACATTAAATGATCACATTATTATCATTTTAATTAATCATCGATAGTTTCTAGAGAGTAATTCCAGCTATCAACCGCGAAATGTAATTACTTCTGTGATTTATATTAATTTATACTCGCTGATTTTGTTTTATTTTCCTGAGTTTGTGTTTCATATCAATGAAAAACTGTGTTTATGAAAGAGGGGTTGAGGAGAGGCCGACACCACACTCTTATCAAAAGCATCAAATTTGTAATAGTTTTGCGCAAATTTAAGTGTCAGTACCTCGACCAGTCATGAGGACCGTTGTTCAGTAGTGTAACTATAAGTGTCAGTACCTCGACCAGCCATGAGGACCGTTGTTCAGTAGTGTAACTATAAGTGTCAGTACCTCGACCAGCCATGAGGACCGTTGTTCAGTAGTGTAACTATAAGTGTCAGTACCTCGACCAGTCATGAGGACCGTTGTTCAGTAGTGTAACTATAAGTGTCAGTAACTCGACCAGTCATGAGGACCGTTGTTCAGTAGTGTAACTATAAGTGTCAGTACCTCGACCAGTCATGAGGACCGTTGTTCAGTAGTGTAACTATAAGTGTCAGTACCTCGACCAGTCATGAGGACCGTTGTTCAGTAGTGTAACTATAAGTGTCAGTACCTCGACCAGTCATGAGGACCGTTGTTCAGTAGTGTAACTATAAGTGTCAGTACCTCGACCAGCCATGAGGACCGTTGTTCAGTAGTGTAACTATAAGTGTCAGTACCTCGACCAGCCATGAGGACCGTTGTTCAGTAGTGTAACTATAAGTGTCAGTACCTCGACCAGTCATGAGGACCGTTGTTCAGTAGTGTAACTATAAGTGTCAGTACCTCGACCAGTCATGAGGACCGTTGTTCAGTAGTGTAACTATAAGTGTCAGTACCTCGACCAGTCATGAGGACCGTTGTTCAGTAGTCTCACGATTTGAACAAATTAAGTCGTTTAAATTTCACTAAACGTAAATTGATGCGTTGCCTCCATATTACGACGCATCAACCGTCATGATGTGTCGCTTGCTCTAACATGACCTAACCCAACCTGACTTAATCTTAACCTTAACCTAACCTTAATCTGATCTAATCAAACCTAACCAAGTCCAGCATGACCTATCATCACCTGGCCTAGCCTGAACTAACCTAGCCTAACCTGTTGACTAGTTACTGCAATATGCAACCCATGATATCATGGGTAAAGAGTGTGCGCCACCAAATATATCACATTTGTTAGTATAACGTAAGATTCAAATCTCCCGCAGATACTCGGGGCTCACATCCTGAGTCTCAAGACTCCGGTAAACAGACGCCATCTTGAAAAAGATCCATCTGGATCCCTCCTGGCTGGAGAGCCTCAGTACTCTCATAGTGACCAAGGCGGGCGCATGCACCTCCAGCTCACACCACCACTTAATAATGATGAATATAATAAATAACTGCAATTATTTTGCAATGATAGTGTACAGATCTTCCTGACTGTGGTAGAAACAATGTAGAGAGCTGACATATCAGTGAACACAATGGTAGTTATGATGTTGAGAGCGGGAGGCACAACACGGCCATCTTCGCCCATCTACACATAATTTTTTTTTTTTTTGCAGGGAAATTCCTGCGCGGGCCCTAAGCCTCTGGTTGGCCCACTAAGTGTTGCTTGTTTCTGTTTTACTTGGGCGGAGTATGAGTATTTATGACTCGTAAGGTCGCTTCTACACATAATGATACGACCTCGTGTTTATTTACAGTATAGCCTTGTGGACATGTATTCATGTTCAGGATTTTGTGAGAGAGTGTCTCTCAAGATTCTCCCACAGCTGACTGGAATGGCTCATTGCTGTGCACAGTGCACTGATCTTCGTGCACAAGGTCCTATTTCTGTTAACCCTGGATAGTGACCTGGCATGTTGGGTATCTCCAGAATGCCCACTTAACCAGGAACACTTTCATAATACGGAGGCCGCCGTATGTCCAGGCAGGAAGTAGATACAGGGAGTTAAGCATACTTGCCACCAAGGGTCAGTGAGTACATGGCTGGTGCCCGCGTGAGAGACAGTAGAGGGGACATGCCGACGAGGCGACCGTCTGACCTCTGGGGTCAACCGGCGCGATGGACAATAACAGCTATGACGTGTTCGTGACGTGTTCATGACGTCACTCCTGCTACTGCTCATCGAACGAGCTAATATAATTGGTTCCCGCTCATTTGCTGCAATGCCATTGGTCAAATTGTAACTCTTCGTGCTGGGTGCCACGAGATACCCGGCAGCACTTGTAAAGCATTCTTGTGAGGGATCTCTTGCAAAGAGGACGTGTAGCGGTTTTGTCTATCGGCCAATAGACTGAACAACCGTCCATTCCTCACCGTCAAGTTAACTCAGCGTCTGAAGATTATACCACACACTCGCCCAGAATCACGAGTGTGAATATATTATTCAGAAGCCTAAAGTGACAAATCTCCAGAGCGAAACAGACTGGTATCAGGTAACCCCTGGTGACAAAGATCGTTGTGAGTGACTTAGAGTGAACTAAGGCAGTGCCGCCGCCTAAGTAACCTGTGTGTGATTTTACTACAAGTGTACCTGCATGATACCACAGCCGCCGCCAGCCGCCACTCGTCCCAGTACCTCAGTACCTCGAGGCGCTCGCCGCCGCCCTCACTACTACATGACGTCACCACCTTACTCATCGCCAGTGCCAGTGTGTGTGCGTGTGTCTGTCTGTTAAGCATACAGCCCGCCCTACTGCAAGTACCCTCCGTGTCTACGAGCGAAACCAGCTGTCAGGCCACCTACGAGTGCTTGTATAAATGTGCCTGAGTGAGTGAGTGAGTAAGGAAAGGTACCCTATCTGTAAGTACAACAAGATCTTGTCATTGTTTTATTGTGTCTGTGTTGATCTGAGGTATCAACCACAGTTCTCACCTTCTCATACCTGTCTCAGGTCATAGGTGAATCGACGGTGAATGTGTGTTTATCTGTGTGGTATCACGACATTTCACTCGTCTGTGAATGTGAGCTTCACATACACCACACATTTAGTTATTGTGTGACATTATTATTGTGCATGTTATTGCCTGTCCCATTGACAGTGTATTTGTTGATTTATTGCATATCATCATTACCGAGTATCCGGTTGGAACTCTTGTGATCCCTTTGCATACCGGCAGTTAGGTTGCCGTGTTAATGATTGGCTGTCAACTGTGTTAAGTTAGGTGTTTCTCCACGAGTGGATACGAGTCGTTTAGCCAGACGTCAAGAGTCTCGCTAATACAACCATAGCCTCTCTGACGCCAATCTAAAGTAAATCAAGCACCCTTTGTATTAGTGGTTAAGTTAGTAAATAAACTACTGTTAAGCTTTATGCGGTGTTTCCGTTGAACCACTTCAGAATACTGCCAACATTACTCAAGCCTTCTGCTCTAAGTGTCTTCAACACCGAGTTGCCTAATTCACTAAACTATAAATGTGATGAGGACCCCTAGGAGTCCCTTAAAGTGTTAAATCATTGAGGAGATTCCAACGATCAACGTGGACCAGGACCAGGTGAGACTAGTCTGAGAAGAGACCCTCAAGGACTCTTAACTCGACCTTGCTCCCAGGCCCTGTACGGTTGCTCTCGTATTTTCTATTCTGCTAATTCCGACAGCTTCGTGAAGCGTCTGCCACATGTACATTGGCGACGTACGCATTGCAGTCGTGAAAGCAAAAAAGAAAACCCCCACAGATTTATTGACAGGAATTTGATAATATTAACCGTTCTGTGGCTCGTCTTAGCAATGTTTGTAGTATATTTTAGGCAGTTTCTTGCATCAGGTGCTGTCTGCTGAGGCGTCGTCTGCTGGGGCGTCGTTCGTTGGTGCGTCGTCTGCTGAGGCTTCATCTGCTGAGGCGTCAACTGCTAGCTGTGTTGCTGTGTTTTGATTTCATCACAGCACCCACCAGAACTCCATGTTCGTTATGCTGCAAATTTGGTTTATATATATATATATATATATATATATATATATATATATATATATATATATATATATATATATATATATATATATAAAATATATATATATATATATATATATATATATATATATATATATATATATATATATATATATATATATATATATATATATATATATATATGCAAATATATATATATATATATATATATATATATATATATATATATATATATATATATATATATATATATATATATATATATATATATATATATATATATATATATATATATATATATATATATATATATATATATATATATTATTAAATATGACCGAAAAAGTAAGATTAATAATTCTAACACGAATTTTCTCAATATTTCTTATGTTTCTTTTCACTGTTGATGGTAATTGAAATATCAATTATCCAAAATTCATTTTTATTTCTAGTCTGACGCGACACTTAAACGCGTTTCGTAATAACTTATTACATTTTCAAAGACTTTTAGTTTACACACACACAACTATAACCTGCAAACACTAAACAGAGTTTTTACTATGCTATGATTTAAACAGCTTTCATTTTATTTTATACCTGCATTTTGGGTGAGGTGATATGTTACAACAGTTTTGGATGAGGTGAACAAAACTTTCAACACAGGACAGAACACGAAACAATGGGTATTAATTGGGTAAATTGAAGGTAAGAATGGAAGTAACTGCAGAGGGCCTATTGGCCCATATTTCTAGATGCTTCTATATTGGTGCTGAGTCTTGAAGTGGGTAGAATATAGTTGTGCATTAATTGGCTGTTGATTGCTGGTGTTGACTTCTTGATGTGTAGTGCCTCGCAGATGTCAAGCCGCCTGCTATCGCTGTATCTATCGATGATTTCTGTGTTGTTTGCTAAGATTTCTCTGGTGATAGTTTGGTTGTGGGAAGAGATTATATGTTCCTTAATGGAGCCCTATTGCTTATGCATCGTTAATCGCCTGGAAAGAGATGTTGTCTTGCCTATATACTGAGTTCTTTGAGGCTTACAGTCCCCAAGTGGGCATTTAAAGGCATACACGACGTTGGTCTCTTTTAAAGCGTTCTGCTTTGTTTCTGGAGAGTTTCTCATGAGTAGGCTGGCCGTTTTTTGGGGTTTTGTAGTAAATCGTTAGTTGTATCTTCTGATTTTTGTCTGTAGGGATAACTTTTCTATTAACAATATCTTTCAGGACCCTTTCCTCCGTTTTATGAGCTGTGGAAAAGAAGTTCCTGTAAAATAGTCTAATAGGGGGTATAGGTGTTGTGTTAGTTGTCTCTTCAGAGGTTGCATGGCGTTTCACCTTCCTTCTTATGATATCTTCAACGAAACCATTGGAGAAGCCGTTGTTGACTAGGACCTGCCTTACCCTACAGAACTCTTCATCGACTTGCTTCCAACCTGAGCTGTGGCTGAGAGCACGGTCGACATAAGCATTAACCACACTCCTCGTGTACCTGTCTGGGCAGTCACTGTTGGCATTTAGGCACATTCCTATGTTTGTTTCCTTAGTGTAGACTGCAGTGTGGAAAACTCCGCTCCTTTCCATGACTGTTACATCTAGAAAGGGCAGCTTCCCATCCTTCTCCATCTCGTAAGTGAAACGCAACACAAAATTCCACCCAAATGCCTCCTTCAGCACCTGCAGATGTCTGACATCAGGTACCTGTGTAAAAATGTCGTCAACATACCTGCAGTATATGGCCGGTTTCAAGTTCATGTCGACTAAGACTTTTTGCTCGATGGTACCCATGTAGAAGTTCACAAACAGGACACCTAGGGGGAGAACCCATGGCGACCCCATCTACTTGCTTATACATGTGCCCATCCGGGCACATGTATATATATATATTTATATATATATATATATATATATATATATATATATTTATATATATATATATATATATATATATATATATATATATATATATATATATATATATATATATATATATATATATATATATATATATATATATATATGTCGTACCTAGTAGCCAGAACGCACTTCTCAGCCCAATATGCAAGGCCCGATTTGCCTAATAAGCCAAGTTTTCATGAATTATTATATTTTCTCAAATTTTTTTCTTATGAAATGATAAAACTACCCATTTCATTATGTATGAGGTCAATTTTTTTTTATTCGAGTTAAAATTACCATAGATATATGACCGAACTGAACCAACCCTACCTAACCTAACCTATCTTTATTGGTTAGGTTAGGTAGCTGAAAAAGTTAGGTTAGGTTAGGTTAGGTAGGTTAGGTAGTCGAAAAAAACATTATTTCATGAAAACTTGGCTTATTAGGCAAATCGGGCCTTGCATAGTAGGCTGAGAAGTGCGTTCTGGCTACTAGGTACGACATATATATATATATATATATATATATATATATATATATATATATATATATATATATATATATATATATATATATATATATATATATATATATATATATATATATATATATATATATATATATATATATATATATATATATATACATATATTAGTATATTTTGGTAGCAGTCTTTCCTGTAGACATATATTATTAAATATGACCGAAAAAGTAAGATTAATAATTCTAACACGAATTTTCTCAATCTTTCGTACATTTCTTTTCACTGTTGGTGGTAATTCAAAAATCTATTCTCCAAAATTCATTTTTATTTCTAGTCTGACGCGACACTTGAGCGCGTTTCGTAAAACTTATTACATTTTCAAAGACTTTAGTTAACACATACACAACTGAATAGAACTTACACATCTCCGATTTGTTTATATCTACATTTGAGTGAGGTGGATGGGGTGAGGTGGTATTAATAGGATATTAATTTCATCAACACAAGACAGAACACGAAACAATGGGTATTGAATGGAAGTGATTGTAGAAAGCCTATTGGTCCATATTTCTTGATGCTTCTATATTGGAGCGGAGTCTTGAGGTGGGTAGAATATAGTTGTGCATTAGTTGGCTGTTGATTGCTGGTGTTGACTTCTTAATGTGTAGTGCCTCGCAAACGTCAAGCCGTCTGCTATCGCTGTATCTATCGATGATTTCTGTGTTGTTTACAAGGATTTCTCTGGCGATGGTTTGGTTGTGGGAAGAGATTATATGTTCCTTAATGGAGCCCTGTTGCTTATGCATCGTTAAACGCCTAGAAACAGATGTTGTTGTCTTGCCTATATACAGGGTTTTTTGGAGCTTACAATCCCCAAGAGGGCATTTGAAGGCATAGACGACGTTGGTCTCTTTTAAAGCGTTCTGCTTTGTGTCTGGAGAGTTTCTCATGAGTAGGCTGGCCGTTTTTCTGGTTTTATAGTAAATCGTCAGTTGTATCCTCTGATTTTTGTCTGTAGGGATAACGTTTCTATTAACAATATCTTTCAGGACCCTTTCCTCCGTTTTATGAGCTGTGGAAAAGAAGTTCCTGTAAAATAGTCTAATAGGGGGTATAGGTGTTGTGTTAGTTGTCTCTTCAGAGGTTGCATGGCGTTTCACTTTCCTTCTTATGATGTCTTCGATGAAACCATTGTAGAAGCCGTTGTTGACTAGGACCTGCCTTACCCTACAGAGTTCTTCGTCGACTTGCTTCCATTCTGAGCTGTGGCTGAGAGCACGGTCGACATATGCGTTAACAACACTCCTCTTGTACCTGTCTGGGCAGTCGCTGTTGGCATTTAGGCACATTCCTATGTTCGTTTCCTTAGTGTAGACTGCAGTGTGGAAACCTCCGCTCTTTTCCATGACTGTTACATCTAGAAAGGGCAGCTTCCCATCCTTTTCCATCTCGTAAGTGAAACGCAGCACGGAACTCTGCTCAAACGCCTCCTTCAGCTCCTGCAGATGTCTGACATCAGGTATCTGTGTAAAAATGTCGTCAACATACCTGCAGTATATGGCCGGTTTCAAGTTCATGTCGACTAAGACTTTTTGCACGATGGTACCCATGTAGAAGTTTGCAAACAGGACACCTAGGGGAGAACCCATGGCGACCCCATCTACTTCCTTATACATGTGCCCATCTGGGCTCGGGAAGGGTGCCTCTTTAGTACAAGCTTGGAGTAGTTTCCTTCGAATATTCTCTGGTATGTCAAGAGGAGTACAGGCTGGATCACGATACACTCTGTCGGCTATCATCCCGATTGTCTCGTCCATAGGTACGTTGGTGAACAGTGATTCTACGTCCAACGAGGCTCTTATCCCTGTGGCCCGTGTGCCCCGCAGTAAGTCAACAAATTCTTTTGGAGACTTCAGGCTGAAGGCGCAAGGAACATAAGGAGTCAGCAGGCCGTTGAGTCGCTTCGCCAGTCTGTACGTGGGTGTGGGTATCCGGCTTCTTTTCCACAGCTCATAAAACGGAGGAAAGGGTCCTGAAAGATATTGTTAATAGAAACGTTATCCCTACAGACAAAAATCAGAGGATACAACTGACGATTACTATAAAACCAGAAAAACGGCCAGCCTACTCATGAGAAACTCTCCAGACACAAAACAGAACGCTTTAAAAGAGACTAACGTCGTCTATGCCTTCAAATGCCCACTTGGGGACTGTTAGCTCCAAAAAACCCAGTATATAGGCAAGACAACAACATCTCTTTCTAGGCGATTAACGATGCATAAGCAACAGGGCTCCATTAAGGAACATGTAATCTCTTCCCACAACCAAACCATCGCCAGAGAAATCCTAGTAAACAACACAGAAATCATCGATAGATACAGCGATAGCAGACGGCTTGACGTTTGCGAGGCACTACACATTAAAAAGTCAACACCCGCAATCAACAGCCAACTAATGCACAACTATATTCTACCCACCTCAAGACTCCGCTCCAATATAGAAGCATCAAGAAATATGGACCAATAGGCTTTCTACAATCACTTCCATTCAATTTCGTGTTCTGTCTTGTGTTGATGAAATTAATACCCTATTAATACCACCTCACCCCATCCACCTCACTCAAATGTAGATATAAACAAATTGGAGATGTGTAAGTTCTATTCAGTTGTGTATGTGTTAACTAAAGTCTTTGAAAATGTAATAAGTTTTATGAAGCGCGCTCAAGTGTCGCGTCAGACTAGAAATAAAAATGAATTTTGGAGAATTGATTTTTGAATTACCACCAACAGTGAAAAGAAATGTACGAAAGATTGAGAAAATTCGTGTTATATATATATATATATATATGTCGTACCTAGTAGCCAGAATGCACTTCTCGGCCTACTATGCAAGGCCCGATTTGCCTAATAAGTCAAGTTTTCCTGAATTAATATATTTTCTCTAATTTTTTTCTTATGAAATGATAAAGCTACCCATTTCATTATGTCTGAGGTCAATTTTTTTTTAGTGGAGTTAAAATTAACGTAGATATATGACCGAACCTAACCAACCCTACCTAACCTAACCTAACCTATCTTTATAGGTTAGGTTAGGTTAGGTAGCCGAAAAAGTTAGGTTAGGTTAGGTTAGGTAGTCGAAAAACAATTAATTCAGGAAAACTTGGCTTATTAGGCAAATTGGGCCTTGCATAGTAGGCTGAGAAGTGCGTTCTGGCTACTAGGTATATATATATATATATATATATATATATATATATATATATATATATATATATATATATATATGTCGTACCTAGTAGCCAGAACTCACTTCTCAGCCTACAATGCAAGGCCCGATTTGCCTAATAAGCCAAGTTTTCATGAATTAATTGTTTTTCGACTACCGAACCTACCTAACCTAACCTAACCTAAATTTTTCGGCTACATAACCCAACCTAACCTATAGAGATAGGTTAGGTTAGGTTAGGTAGGGTTGGTTAGGTTCGGTCATATATCTACGTTAATTTTAACTCCAATGAAAAAAAATTGACCTCATACATAATGAAATGGGTAGCTTTATCATTTCATAAGAAAAAATTTAGAGAAAATATATTAATTCAGGAAAACTTGGCTTATTAGGCAAATCGGGCCATGTATAGTAGGCTGAGAAGTGAGTTCTGGCTACTAGGTACGACATATATATATATATATATATATATATATATATATATATATATATATATATATATATATATATATATATATATATATATATATATATATATATGACAATGTCAGACCACGGAGGAAACATGAAACAGGAAATTTCCTTAAGTACTTTCGTATATTAAATACATCACCTTCTGAAGATGTATTTAATATACGAAAGTACTTAAGGAAATTTCCTGTTTCATTTTTCCTCCGTGGTCTGACATTGTCACATTCTTAATCACGTGTTTATTTTCGTGATATACACACATATATATATATATATATATATATATATATATATATATATATATATATATATATATATATATATATATATATATATGTCGTACCTAGTAGCCAGAACGCACTTCTCAGCCTACTATGCTTATTACTTGAGTAATAAGCCAAGTTTTCATGAATCAATTGTTTTTCGACTACCTAACCTACATAACCTAACCTAACCTAACTTTTTCGGCTACATAACCTAACCTAACCTTTAAAGATAGGTTAGGTTAGGTTAGGTAGGGTTGGTTAGGTTCGGTCATATATCTACGTTAATTTTAACTCCAATAAAAAAATATTGACCTCATACATAATGAAATGGGTAGCTTTATCATTTCATAAGAAAAAAATTAGAGAAAATATATTAATTCATGAAAACTTGGCTTATTAGGCAAATCGGGCCTTGCATAGTAGGCTGAGAAGTGCGTTCTGGCTATTAGGTACGACATATATATATATATGAACCACCCCACCGCCGGCACTCGGATAGTAATCTTGGGCATAGCATTTTACCAAATCACCTCATTCTTTGGGGCACACGTGAGGAACACAAATGCGAACAAGCCTGAATGGTCCCCAGGACAATATGCAACTGAAAACTCATACCCCAGAAGTGACTCGAACCCATACTCCCAGGAGCAACGCAACTGGTATGTACAAGACGCCTTAATCCACTTGACCATCACGACCGGACATAATGAGGTGATAGCCGAGGCTATTTGAACCACCCCACCGCCGGCACTCGGATAGTAATCTTGGGCATAGCATTTTACCAAATCACCTCATTCTTTGGGGCACACGTGAGGAACACAAATGCGAACAAGCCTGAATGGTCCCCAGGACAATATGCAACTGAAATACATAGGTAATTATAACATAAAGAGGTAAATATATACAATGAATTAGTGAGACAAATGTTTTCCAATGATCCTACTTAAATCGCCCTTTAGCTGATCTATTAGAAATGGATCTAAGTTATATAGACCACTGCTAATATTCAAATTACTTTCTTTGGTGATCTGTATCAAAGCAGCTTCAATTATGTTTCTGTTATAGGTGCTTTTACAATTTGTTACTGAAGAAGCACTCTCCCAATCAATTTGTTGATTGTATATATTTAAATCTTTATGTTATAATTACCTATGTATTGTGCTTGTATGTCTGCTGTATCAGATGGGCCATTGGGCTACATCGGATGGGCCAATTGGGTGCATCTGATGGGCCAATGGGCCGTCTGCGTTGTCAAAGTATTGTACCTCACCTTACTTCACCACTCTCTCCTGTCTATTTATACCCATCACTCGATCTGTAAAATCATTCCTTCTTAAGATGTATTTAATATACGAAAGTACTTAAGGAAATTCCTGTTTCATTTTCCTCCGCGGTCTGACATTGTCATATATATATACATATATATATATTATTAAATTAAATTAAAGGAAGGGAGTACCACCTCTAGCTGGAAGAAGGGGGACCCATAGCCTCGGAGGAAACCACGCATAACGCATTAGAGGGAATGTTTAGAACCCCTCCAATACAGTTTCTGTGTGCTTTTCTCCTACCACCCCCTTCCTTAAATATTTTTTGTGCTTTATTATGCATTTGATGGTTACAAGATATACATATATCATATATATCTATATATATATATATATATATATATATATATATATATATATATATATATATATATATATATATATATATATATATATATATATATATATATATTAGTATATTTTGGTAGCAGTCTTTCCTGTAGACATATATTATTAAATATGACCGAAAAAGTAAGATTAATAATTCTAACACGAATTTTCTCAATCTTTCGTACATTACGCTTCACTGTTGGAGGTAAATCAAAAATCAATTCTCCAAAATTCATTTTTATTTCTAGTCTGACGCGACACGGGCGCGTTTCGTAAAACTTATTACATTTTCAAAGACTTTAGTTCACAAATACACAACTGAATAGAACTGATTGATTGATGAAGATTAAGCCACCCAAAAGGTGGCACGGGCATGAATAGCCCGTAAGTGGTGGCCCTTTTGAGCCATCACCAGTATCAATAAATGATACTGGAGATCTGTGGAGGTGCGACTGCACCCAGCGTGACGGGAGATGTCTCCCGGACCAAATGGTGACCAGATGGTGATGATGAGGATGATTGATTGATTGATAAAGATTAAGCCACCCAAGAGGCGGCACGGGCACGAATAGCCCGTAAGTGGTACAATTTTTTTTTTTTCCCAGTGTTCTGAGGTTGCATTTAACCATCAAGCTGTTATCGTGGGGGAGGATACTGCTTCACAGTCTTTATGAGGGTGTCCAGCTGCTGGACACCTTTGTTGACCAGGAGAGTGGCTGTGTTGATGGCTTCAGGGTGGCTACTGCATGATTGAGGAACTCTTAATGCTCTTCTAAGGTCATTGGTTGCTTCACATTCCAGAAGATAGTGAAGTAATGGCTTTTCTGTTTCAGTTTGGCAGAAGATGCACTCTCTCTGTCGGGGTTCACCAATCTCCCAGTTGCATCTGTAACCTAGACGTAGTCTATATAGCCTAACTGCTATTTCCCTGTGGATTCCTTTTGGGATATTTAACCTTTCTAATTTGGTTGCCTGAAGATACCATGTTGCAGATGGCGAACCTTCAGCTATTCTCTGGTGCAGGTAGGCTTTGTTGAGATGTGAGAGTTTTTTGGTGATGATGTTTTTTATGTTCTCTAGGCTGGGTCGAATTGTTTTATGTATCACTGGATGACGGAGTTGCCAATTTAGCAATTTCATCAGCTTTTTCATTTAATGGGATTCCAATATGGGATGGGATCCAGTTTAAAGTTATGTTGAGGCCTTTGCCTTTAGCGACTGCTCCTTGATACAAAATGGTGGTAATTATTTCCACATTATCTTTCCACTGTTTTTGTCCTAGTATTTGAAGTGCAGCTTTTGAGTCTGTGTGTATGATTGCATTTTGAGTGTTTTGTGCAATCACATATGCGAATGCCTGTTGTATGGCGAACAGCTCAGTTTGGGTTGATGATACTAGTCCTCCCAGTCTCCAATATGCCTGAACGCTGGTCGTGCAAAGAGCAGCGCCAGCACTCTCATTTTCTGTGTCCACCGATCCGTCTGTGAAGATGTGGGTGGCTCCTGCTACTGCTATGCTATACATTTGCTCTTCTATTATGCGCCTTAGGATTGTCGGATCATAGGCAGCCTTTTTCATTGGGAGACTTTCTATTACTATTTTGAAAGTAGGCTCTTCCCACGGCGCGGAAGGAGTGTAATTTGGGTGTGGATGATCACCCTCTCTATCAAGAATCATGTTTTTTAAATGTAGTCTGTTTAGGACTTTTCCTGCTCATGCAACCCAAGAGTTTCCATTGTTTTGGCCTAGTCCAACCACCAAGGCCTGCCGTACTGGGATTGGATCAGAAGAAATAATTATCTTACTGATAATTGTAGCTGTCCTTTGTGATATTCTTTCTTGTAGAGAGGGCAAACCCGTCTCCAGTCTAAGAGTTTCAAGCCTGGTCCACATGGGGGCTCCCAGTGCAGCTCTCATAGCATTGTTTTGGGCAACTTCAAGCGTTTTCCACTGTTGGTGTGATAGATTTGTGAGTGCAGGTGCGGCATAATCGATCACTGATCTGACTGCCTGTACATAGTATGTGCGAAGGACTTGCAGATTGGCTCCTCCAGAAAGGGAGGTTAGCGACCTGAGGATTGCCGTCCGGGCCGCAGTTCGCTCTCTCAAGTATGTGACCTCAGCATTAAAATTCATGTGTGTGTCCAGGATGATTCCTAGATACTGATAGGTGTCGACCCATTCTATTGGTTGACCCTGTACTGTGAGTTGGATGTTGGGCTTCGCTATTTTTATGGGCATGGCCTTTGACTTTGAGGGGTTGAGTTTGATCCCAATCTGTTTTGCCTCTTTACTGATGCAGTCTAAGCATTTGGGTGCAAGGCGCGCCGCATCCCTTCCTTTTATGATGATGACAAAGTCGTCCGCGTAGTTTAGCAGCCTGCAGTGATGTGGAAGTTTCAACCTCATTATTCTTTCCATTAAACAGTTGAAGAGAAGAGGGCTAAGAATACCTCCTTGCGGTGTACCATTTTCATGTCTTTTGTACTCAGAGACTGTGCCATGAAGTTTTACTCTTGCTTCTCTGTTTATGAGACAGTTTTTGGTCCAGGAGAGCAGGTTGCCTCTAACCTCTTTGTCAATGAGGCAGCAGAGAATAGCTGGGGCGCTAGCCAGTTCAAAGGCTTTTTCGAGGTCCAGGAATATCAGCATTCCTGGTCTGTCATTCAAGTGGGCTAACAGAGTTGTAATACATTCCACTGTGCCAACCCCTCTTCTATAGGCATATATATCATGGTGCAGTTTAGGCATTTTCCCCTCCAGTCTGTTGAGTGCCATTCTGTCAGCCGTCTTGGCTGCACAGCTTTGGAGAGAGATGGGCCTAGGATTAGCTGGATCTTTGGGTTTTGGGATCGGCACTATGTCTGCTCTATTCCAAGCAGAAGGTCTAGTTTGAGAAGTCCAGGCTAAATTAATTAACCTTAGGTATGCAGCGTCTCCCTCTGGGCCGAGGTTCGATCGATAGCAGACGGCTTGACGTTTGCGAGGCACTACACATTAAAAAGTCAACACCCGCAATCAACAGCCAACTAATGCACAACTATATTCTACCCACCTCAAGACTCCGCTCCAATATAGAAGCATCAAGAAATATGGACCAATAGGCTTTCTACAATCACTTCCATTCAATTTCGTGTTCTGTCTTGTGTTGATGAAATTAATACCCTATTAATACCACCTCACCCCATCCACCTCACTCAAATGTAGATATAAACAAATTGGAGATGTGTAAGTTTTATTCAGTTGTGTATGTGTTAACTAAAGTCTTTGAAAATGTAATAAGTTTTACGAAACGCGCCCGTGTCACGTCAGACTAGAAATAAAAATGAATTTTGGATAATTGATTTTTGATTTACCTCCAACAGTGAAGCGTAATGTACGAAAGATTGAGAAAATTCGTGTTAGAATTATTAATCTTACTTTTTCGGTCATATTTAATAATATATATATATATATATATATATATATATATATATATATATATATATATATATATATATATATATATATATATATATATATATATATATATATATATATATATATATATGTCGTACCTAATAGCCAGAACGCACTTCTCAGCCTACTATGCAAGGCCCGATTTGCCTAATAAGCCAAGTTTTCCTGAATTAATATATTTTCTCTAATTTTTTTCTTATGAAATGATAAAGCTACCCATTTCATTATGTTTGAGGTCAATTTTTTTTTTATTGGAGTCAAAATTAACGTAGATATATGACCGAACCTAACCAACCCTACCTAACCTAACCTAACCTATCATTATCGGTTAGGTTAGGTTAGGTAGCCGAGAAAGTTAGGTTAGGTTAGGTTAGGTAGGTTAGGTAATCGAATACACATTAATTCATGAAAACTTGGCTTATTAGGCAAATCTGGCCTTGCATAGTAGGCTGAGAAGTGCGTTCTGGCTACTAGGTACGACATATATATATATATATATATATATATATATATATATATATATATATATATATATATATATATATATATATATATATATATATATATATATATATATATATACACTAGAAAAAGCCCTCAATCTTTCCCTCGGCGACTCACAGTGGAAACAGGCCTCCCTTCCTGTCAGACTCGGGGGCCTTGGCGTGCGCACAGCAACACAAATTGCTGTACCAGCGTTCCTGTCCTCTTCAGTGGGGTCTGACAACTTGGTGAAGGAAATCCTACCTGAGTACCTAGTTCAACAGGCAGGGGTGCATGATCCCAGCTTCACAGACTGCACAACCAAATGGGTCTCTCTCGCAGGACCAGCACCCCAACCACCGCCTTCTGAAGCCCATAAGCAATCCAGCTGGGATCACCCCATTGCTTACCAAGAAGCTGCGACAACACCACATGACACTGCCCGACTTAGAGCTGTAGCAGCTCCCCATGCAGGTGATTTCCTATTAGCAACCCCAATGTCAGCAACCGGCACCCGTCTCACACCGCAGGCCCTCCGAATTGCCGTGGCTCTCCGCCTAGCTGCCCCAATCCACACCGAATACAGGTGTATTTGCGGCGAGGCAGAGGCCGACAGATATGGACGGCATGGCCTTCTTTGCCAAAGGACGGGAGGATGGCATGCAAGACACGGCGAGGTTAATGACATTATTAAGAGAAGCCTTACCACAGCCGGTTGTCCAGCAGAGAGAGAGCCCCGTTACCTAATGTCCCGCAACTCTGATGAGCCTGTCGGTCGCCCAGACGGAATCACGGTGAACCCCTGGAAGAATGGTAGACAGTTGGTGTGGGACTACACTTGCGTTTCAACTTTAGCCAATACCTATGTTGACTTCAGTGCTACACAAGCAGGAGGAGCTGCCAATCACCGGGAAGCGGCCAAGTCACATAAATACAGAGACTTTGAGCACCACTACAATTTTCTCCCCATTGCCTCAGAGACACTTGGTGCCTGGGGTAAAAGTGCTGCTAGCTTTTTGAAGGAGTTGGGGTCTAAGCTAATCGAAACAACTAGAGACCCTAGAGCTGCCAGTTTTCTTTTTCAGCGCCTTAGTGTGGCCATCCAGAGAGGAAATGCTCACTGCATCCACGGTTCCTGCCCGCCATCTGAGGAGCTGGAGGAGCTTTTCAACTTGTGACAAGCAGCCTTGTACCCTGCATGTAATCAATATTGTAACTTTTTTTGTGTAATGACATTTTCAAATAAAGTTAGATAAATATATATATATATATATATATATATATATATATATATATATATATATATATATATATATATGTGTGTATATCACGAAAATAAACACGTGATTAAGAATGTGACAATGTCAGACCACGGAGGAAAAATGAAACAGGAAATTTCCTTAAGTACTTTCGTATATTAAATACATCTTCAGAAGGTCCACCTTCTGAAGATGTATTTAATATACGAAAGTACTTAAGGAAATTTCCTGTTTCATTTTTCCTCCGTGGTCTGACATTGTCATATATATATATATATATATATATATATATATATATATATATATATATATATATATATATATATATATATATATATATATATATATATATATATATATATATATATATATATATATATATATATATATATATAACTGAAAACTCACACCCCAGAAGTGACTCGAACCCATACTCCCAGAAGCAACGCAACTGGTATGTACAAGACGCCTTAATCCACTTGACCATCACGACCGGACATAATGAGGTGATAGCCGAGGCTATATGAACCACCCCACCGCCGGCACTCGGATAGTTATCTTGGGCATAGCATTTTACCAAATCACCTCATTCTTTGGGGCACACGTGAGTTTTCAGTTGCATATGTCCTGGGGACCATTCAGGCTTGTTCGCATTTGTGTTCCTCACGTGTGCCCCAAAGAATGAGGTGATTTGGTAAAATGCTATGCCCAAGATAACTATCCGAGTGCCGGCGGTGGGGTGGTTCATATAGCCTCGGCTATCACCTCATTATGTCCGGTCGTGATGGTCAAGTGGATTAAGGCGTCTTGTACATACCAGTTGCGTTGCTTCTGGGAGTATGGGTTCGAGTCACTTCTGGGGTGTGAGTTTTCAGTTGCATATGTCCTGGGGACCATTCAGGCTTGTTCGCATTTGTGTTCCTCACGTGTGCCCCAAAGAATGAGGTGATTTGGTAAAATGCTATGCCCAAGATAACTATCCGAGTGCCGGCGGTGGGGTGGTTCATATAGCCTCGGCTATCACCTCATTATGTCCGGTCGTGATGGTCAAGTGGATTAAGGCGTCTTGTACATACCAGTTGCGTTGCTTCTGGGAGTATGGGTTCGAGTCACTTCTGGGGTGTGAGTTTTCAGTTGCATATGTCCTGGGGACCATTCAGGCTTGTTCGCATTTGTGTTCCTCACGTGTGCCCCAAAGAATGAGGTGATTTGGTAAAATGCTATACCCAAGATAACTATCCGAGTGCCGGCGGTGGGGTGGTTCATATAGCCTCGGCTATCACCTCATTATGTCCGGTCGTGATGGTCAAGTGGATTAAGGCGTCTTGTACATACCAGTTGCGTTGCTTCTGGGAGTATG
Source organism: Procambarus clarkii (assembly GCF_040958095.1). Classification (NCBI taxonomy): domain Eukaryota; kingdom Metazoa; phylum Arthropoda; class Malacostraca; order Decapoda; family Cambaridae; genus Procambarus; species Procambarus clarkii. Next base: position 29,443,870 of record NC_091175.1, read on the forward strand.
GGTTCGAGTCACTTCTGGGGTGTGAGTTTTCAGTTGCATATGTCCTGGGGACCATTCAGGCTTGTTCGCATATATATATATATATATATATATATATATATATATATATATATATATATATATATATATATATATATATATATATATATATATAAGATATATATATATATCTATATATATATATATATTTTATATATATATATATATATATATATATATATATATATATGTCGTACCTAGTAGCCAGAACTCACTTCTCAGCCTACTATGCATGGCCCGATTTGCCTAATAAGCCAAGTTTTCATGAATTAATATATTTTCTCTAAATTTTTTCTTTTGAAATGATAAAGCTACCCATTTCATTATGTATGAGGTCAATTTTTTTTCATTGGAGCTAAAATTAATGTAGATATATGACCTAACCTAACCAACCCCACCTAACCTAACCTACCCTATCTCTATAGGTTAGGTTGGGTTATGTAGCCGAAAAACTTAGGTTAGGTTAGGTTAGGTAGGTTAGGTAGTCGAAAAACAATTAATTCATGAAAACTTGGCTTATTAGGCAAATCGGGCCTTGCATAGTAGGCTGAGAAGTGAGTTCTGGCTACTAGGTACGACATATATATATATATATATATATATATATATATATATATATATATATATATATATGCGGAAAATACACAGAGAAATATGAAATGAGTCTGTGGATTTTCCGCATAAAATGATCAGTGTTTTGTGATCGTCAATTGCATATATATATATATATATATATATATATATATATATATATATATATATATATATATATATATATATATATATATATATATATATATATATATATATATATATATATATCTTTTTTTTTACTATATAAGAAAATAAAGAAAAGGGAAGGGAGTGCCACCACTGGCTGGAAGAAGGGGGACCCATAGCCTCGGAGGAAACCACACATAAAACATTGGAGGAAATGTCGGTCCCCTTCAAAACAGTTTCTGTGTGCTTTTCTCCTTCCACCCCCTTCCTTTTTTTTTTTTTTACTTTATTGTGTATTTAAAGGTTACAAAACATACAAGACAAATGCTTAAAGGTTATGGATCTCTCCGCTGTGGAAACTCCTCCGCTTCCTGACAGGAACTGAGGACGCAGCAAGCATTTCCCCTCTGGATCGCCACACTGAGGCGCTGAAACCAAAAACTGGAAGCCCTTGGGTCTCTGGTGACGTCAATGAGCTTGGAACCCAATTCCTTGAGAAATCCCAAGGCACTCTTGCCCCAGGGGCCATGCATCTCAGACGCTATGGGAACAAAGAGGTATTGACCTTCCAGTCGCCTGTACTTGAGTGATTTTGCTGTTTCCCTGTGGTTGGCCGCCCCACCTGCTTGATCAGCTCCGAAGTGTACATAGGTGTCAGCCAGGGTGGATACACATGTGTAGTCCCACACCAACTGTCTACCCTCCTTCCATGGGTATATGGTGATGCCATCAGGGCGAAGTGCGGGGAAATCCGGGTTTTGGACCCCTAGGATGCGAGGTTCTCTCTCTCCGCTGGGCACCTAGCTGAGACGAGGCTTCTCTTGATAATGTCATTGACCTCGTTGTGTCTTGCATGCCAGCCCTTTGTGCTTCTGCAATGCAACCCATGCAGTCCGTATTGGTCTGCTTCCACCCTGTTGCAAATACACTTGTATTCAGTGTGAATTGGGGAACCAAGGCGGAGGGCCACTGCTACACGAAGGGATTCTGGATCTAGGCGCGTGCCCATTGCTGACATGGGTACTGCCAGGAGGAAGTCTCCTGCATGGGAGGCACGCACTGCTCTGAGGCGGGCTTTCTCCTTGTCTGATGTTGCGGCGCCGAGCATGGCATCAGCTACTTTTTCCACTAGAGGGTGGTCCCAGCTGGACTGTTTGTGTTGTTTTGTTGGCTCTATAATGGTTGCTGGGGCTGCAAGAATATCCCACTGATTTGAACATTCAGTGAAAGCAGGATCGTGTATTCCTGCTGAATCTCTCAGGGTTGCAGGTAAGATATCTCTGACGAGGACGTGCGATGCGTGGGAGAAGGAAAGGAAGGCTGGTAGAGCATTTTGGGAGGCTGTGCGGACACCAAGACCGCCGAGTCTTACAGAAAGGGTTGCTTGCTCCCACTGAGAGTCGTCCAATGGCAGGTTCAGGACTTTCACCAGCATGGACCTCAGAATGGTGTCATACACATTTAACTTAGGGCTGCTGTAGGATGGAGAACATCTCAGAAAGTAAGTCAACTTAGGGAGAGACAGGCATCTTGTGAGGAGAAAGAGAGCATCAATCTTGTCAATCCTGTCCAGCATTCTCTTTAGAACAGTGATTTTTGCAGTCAGGACCTCCTCGATTGCTCGTGGGCCAATGGGGGCACCCAGGAGAGTGCAGTCCGGTGGCTCGACAACGAGAATGTCTGGAAGAACATTTTGTATTTACCCAGTGATGACTGGGGAGATTATTTCACATTTGGATGCATTGCGGGAGATTATTTCACATTTGGATGCATTGAGAATGAGGCCTAAGGCCCTGCTCCTGGATTTTCCTTATATCCTCCAAAATGGTTTCTGGGGTTCCAGTGAGAATGCCATCATCCAGGTACCAGATGTTTAGCTCGCTTGTCAGACTATCAGTGACCTCTTTGATAGCTAGGCAGAAAAGGAGGGGTGCTAAGGGGTCACCTTGTTGGACACCTTCACAGGAGTTTATTTCATGCTCCCCAAAAAGAAGCTTAGAGTCCCCACTGTAGCACGATCGGACGAACGGGTAAAGATGACGGAAATGGTCGTGTACAGCCCTGAGGACAGCGTCTCGTCTGACTTGATTGAAAGCATTTTTGAAGTCAAGCTTTACTAGTGCCTTCTGGTCCGGAAGATCAGCAATGTAAGCCCGCGCTGCATGTGCTGCAGCTTCACAACCTAGGGGAATCCTAAACCACCTTGCTGATGAGGTTTCAGCAAGGTGGCTGCTTCCTGGCTGATAGATCTGACTGCAGCCTTAGCTACGAGGCGTCGGAGGGTGTTGCCAACGGCAATGGGCCTGATACCCCTATCCTTCTTCTTTAGAACACAGAGTGCTGCTCCATAAAAGACAGGCCTGATGTCCTCAGGGATGCCGCCAGCCAAACACATGTTGGAGAATCTGGTAAGTTCCACTAGAAGGTCCTTTGCAGCATCTCCAAGCACCGGGTTCAGCATTTGTTTGATGTGCTGGGGTCTTAGGCCTGTAAAGCCCCCTGCTGAACCTGTTGGGAAAGACATGGCTGCTTTGTACACCTCAGATTCTCGAACAGTCAAGGGTTCTATTCCAACATTGTTTTCCTGGGGATCCCTGCTGCTGTCGGGGGCTCTGGGTGGGTGTTTGTCTTGAAGAGCCTCTGCTGTCGTGGCGTTCCTGGGGGCAATAGTGTCATCGCTGGTCATGATTCTGATGGCACCTGTGGTATTGCCCTCTTCTATTTTCCTGGTGATCTGTGCTCTCATTTTGTGGTTCTCAGGTGAGTTATTGTTGGTCGTCCTGCGGCTGGTGTTCTTGGCACGAGGGGGGAGGCGGACCAGGTTGTCTGCTCTGGGGAATTCATTAAGTGCCCTGATTACTGAGGCTGCTGATGACTTGTCTTTCCTGGGAGGTAATACTAGGCATGCATTCCCAAATAGAAGGAGATTGTGCCACGATCCAGAGGTTCTGGGAGCATTGTTGACCTTTGTCAGCAGACTGGTGAGTTTGGCTGCTGCTTGATGACGGGCAGCCTTGGGGATGTGGGGCAAGGTCCTGGTGGACGTCGCTTTGACTGCTTCAAGCAGATTATCTGCTGAAATGAAGTTGAGGGAGGTATTGTTCCTCGCTCCTGCAGCAGGTTGTCCGTCGGCTTCGGGCTGTTTTTGATAAAACAGCGGAGAACCCTCTACAGCAGTCAAGCGTTGTACACTTGCCCCCACGAAGGATGTAACCTTCAATGTAAGTACATAGGTATGACGTCGACCAAGCTGACGAGGCGTTTGACATGCCATCTTCAATCTGGTGCCCCTAGGAATCACATGAGACAAGCCCGTGACATTACTCTAACAAGAGAAATGTTGAACAAGAATACTTGCATAATAGACAAAACCCAAGATTCAAGAAGATTACAAATTCTTGAGGCAATTCACATAAGAATAGAGCGACCTACCATGAACACCCAAATCACGGAACTATTTACTCTACCCACCATGAGAGTAAGGACAAGACAAGAACATATCGATGCCAACACAGAAGACAATGTCCAACATAACAGGCCAATTACACTGGATTAATCTTTGTGTTTAGATAGGAGATGCCTCGTATGGGCCAATAAGCCTTCTGCAGCCCCTATGTTTATCCCTTATGTATCCCCCCATGTTTTCACCTTCATTGTATTATCACCTGACCTAATGCGGGTATAAAATCAACTAGTATTGTAAGATCTGTTCACTTCAGAATGAACCATGGAGGTTCGAAACGTCGTGCAAATTATACAAATAAGTGTAATACACTCTATAGTAAATCACTTCTTTTCTTCACCTTAAAAGTACGAAAATGAGTTTTGGAGAACTCCTATTTCAATTAAGCCCTGATGCTAAGAAAATAGTTAGAGGGATAGAAGCCCTAAACCAGAAAATAATAAATACAGAATATGCGGTCATATTCAATGAAACATGTTTGAAAGAAAACCTGCTGCCAGTATACACCAATATACATTATATATATATATATAGAGAAATCCGGACTCCACCTGCCAAAGATCATTGGGGAATATAAACCTGGGTATGCGTATGGAAATGTCAAGACACACAAGCCTGGAAACCCACATCGGCCAATCATTAGCCAGATACCCACACCCACATACAGACTGGCGAAGCGACTCAACGGCCTGCTGACTCCTTATGTTCCTTGCGCCTTCAGCCTGAAGTCTCCAAAGGAATTTGTTGACTTACTGCGGGGCACACGGGCCACAGGGATAAGAGCCTCGTTGGACGTAGAATCGCTGTTTGCCAACGTACCTGTGGACGAGACAATCGGGATGATAGCCGACAGAGTGTATCGTGATCCAGCCTGTACTCCTCTTGACATACCAGAAAATATTCTGAGGAAACTACTCCAAGCTTGTACTAAAGAGGCACCCTTCTTGAGCCCGGATGGGCACATGTATAAGCAAGTAGATGGGGTCGCCATGGGTTCTCCCCTAGGTGTCCTGTTTGCAAACTTCTACATGGGTACCATCATGCAAAAAGTCTTAGTCGACATGAACTTGAAACCGGCCATATACTTCAGGTATGTTGACGACATTTTGACACAGGTACCTGATGTCAGACATCTGCAGGAGCTGAAGGAGGCATTTGAGCAGAATTCCGTGCTGCGTTTCACTTATGAGATGGAAAAGGATGGGAAGCTACCCTTTCTAGATGTAACAGTCATGGAAAAGAGCGGAGGTTTCCACACTGCAGTCTACACTAAGGAAACGAACATAGGAATGTGCCTAAATGCCAACAGCGACTGCCCAGACAGGTACAAGAGGAGTGTTGTTAACGCATATGTCGACCGTGCTCTCAGCCACAGCTCAGAATGGAAGCAAGTCGACGAAGAACTCTGTAGGGTAAGACAGGTCCTAGTCAACAACGGCTTCTCCAATGGTTTCGTCGAAGACATCATAAGAAGGAAAGTGAAACGCCATGCAACCTCTGAAGAGACAACTAACGCAACACCTATACCCCTATTAGACTATTTTACAGGAACTTCTTTTCCACAGCTCATAAAACGGAGGAAAGGGTCCTGAAAGATATTGTTAATAGAAACGTTATCCCTACAGACAAAAATTAGAGGATACAACTGACGATTTACTATAAAACCAGAAAAACGGCCAGCCTACTCATGAGAAACTATCCAGACACAAAGCAGAACGCTTTAAAAGAGACCAACGTCGTCTATGCCTTCAAATGCCCACTTGGGGACTGTAAGCTCCAAAAAACCCAGTATATAAGCAAGACAACAACATCTGTTTCTAGGCGTTTAACGATGCATAAGCAACAGGGCTCCATTAAAGAACATATAATCTCTTCCCACAACCAAACCATCGCCAGAGAAATCCTAGTAAACAACACAGAAATCATCGATAGATACAGCGATAGCAGACGGCTTGATGTTTGCGAGGCACTGCACATTAAGAAGTCAATACCAGCAATCAACAGCCAATTAATGCACAACTATATTCTACCCACCTCAAGACTCCGCTCCAATATAGAAGCATCAAGAAATATGGACCAATAGGCTTTCTACAATCACTCCCATTTCAATACCCATTGTTTCGTGTTCTGTCTTGTGTTGATGAAACTAATACCCTATTAAATACCACCTCACCCCATCCACCTCACTCAAATGTAGATATAAACAAATCGGAGATATTTAAGTTCTATTCAGTTGTGTATGTGTAAAGTCTTTGAAAATGTAATAAGTTACGAAACGCGCTCAAGTGTCGCGTCAGACTAGAAATAAAAATGAATTTTGGAGAATTGATTTTTGAATTACCTCCAACAGTGAAAAGAAACGTACGAAAGACTGAGAAAATTCGTGTTAGAATTATTAATCTTACTTTTTCGGTCATATTTAATAATATATATGCTATCTTTATATATATATATATATATATATATATATATATATATATATATATATATATATATATATATATATATATATATATATATATATATATATATATATATATATATATATAATATATATATATATATATATATATATATATATATATATATATATATAATATATATATATATATATATATATATATATATATATATATATATATATATAATATATTATATATATATATATTATATATATATATATATATATTATATATATATATATATATATATATATATATATATATATATAATATATTATATATATATAATATATATTGTATATATTATATATATATATATAATATATATTATATATATTATATATATATATATATATATATATATATATATATATATATATATATATATATATATATATATATATATATATATATATATATATATATATATATATATATATATATATATATATATATATATATATATATATATATATGCGAACAAGCCTGAATGGTCCCCAGGACTATATGCGAATGAAAACTCACACCCCAGAAGTGACTCGAACCCATACTCCCAGAAGCAACGCAACTGGTAACTACAGGGCGCCTTAATCCGAAGTGATAGCCTCGGCTATCACTTCCTTTTGACGGCCGTGATGGTCAAGCGGATTAAGGCGCCCTGTAGTTACCAGTTGCGTTGCTTCTGGGAGTATGGGTTCGAGTCACTTCTGGGGTGTGAGTTTTCATTCGCATATAGTCCTGGGGACCATTCAGGCTTGTTCGCATTTGTGTTCCTCACGTGTGCCCCAAAGAATGAGGTGATTTGGTGAAATGCTATGCCCAAGATTACCATCCGAGTTGCCGTCGGGGAAGTGGCTCAAATAGCCTCGGCTATCACTTCCTTTTGACGGCCGTGATGGTCAAGCGGATTAAGGCGCCCTGTAGTTACCAGTTGCGTTGCTTCTGGGAGTATGGGTTCGAGTCACTTCTGGGGTGTGAGTTTTCATTCATATATATATATATATATATATATAATATATATATATAATATATATATATATATAATATATATATATATATATATATATATATATATATATATATATATATATATATATATATATATATATATATATTATATATATATATATATTATATATATATATTATATATATATATATATATATGAATGAAAACTCACACCCCAGAAGTGACTCGAACCCATACTCGAATACCATATATACCTCGAATACCATATATATATATATATATATATATATATATATATATGTCGTACCTAATAGCCAGAACGCACTTCTATGCCTACTATTCAAGGCCCGATTTGCCTAATAAGCCAAGTTTTCATGAATTAATTGTTTTTCGACTACCTAACCTACCTAACCTAACCTAACCTACCTTTTTCGGCTACCTAACCTAACCTTACCTATAAAGATAGGTTAGGTTAGGTTAGGTTAGGTAGGGTTGGTTAGGTTCGGTCATATATCTACGTTATTTTTAACTCCAATAAAAAAAAATTGACCTCATACATAATGAAATGGGTAGCTTTATCATTTCATAAGAAAAAAATTAGAGAAAATATATTAATTCATGAAAACTTGGCTTATTAGGCAAATCGGGCCTTGAATAGTAGGCATTGAAGTGCGTTCTGGCTATTAGGTACGACATATATATATATATATATATATATATATATATATATATATATATATATATATATATATATATATATATATATATATATATATGTCGTACCTAGTAGCCAGAACGCACTTCTCAGCCTACTATGCAAGGCCCGATTTGCCTAATATATATATATATATATATATATATATATATATATATATATATATATATATATATATATATATATATATATATATATATATATATATATATATATATATATATATATATATATATATATATATATATATATATATATATATATATATATATATATATATGTCGTACCTAATAGCCAGAACACACTTCTCAGCCTACTATGCAAGGCCCGATTTGCCTAATAAGCCAAGTTTTCATGAATTAATTGTTTTTCGACTACCTAACCTACCTAACCTAACCTAACCTAACTTTTTCGGCTATATTTTCCTAATATATATATATATATTTGCCTAATATATATATATATATATATATATATTAGGCAAATCGGGCCTTGCATAGTAGGCTGAGAAGTGCGTTCTGGCTACTAGGTACGACATATATATATATATATATATATATATATATATATATGTCGTACCTAGTAGCCAGAACTCACTTCTCAGCCTACTATTCAAGGCCCGATTTGCCTAATAAGCCAAGTTTTCCTGAATTAATATATTTACTATAATTTTTTTCTTATGAAATGATAAAGCAACCCTTTTCTCTATGTATGAGGTCAATTTTTTTTTATTGGAGTTAAAATTAACGTAGATATATGACCGAACCTAACCAACCCTACCTAACCTAACCTAACCTATATTTATAGGTAAGGTTAGGTTAGGTAGCCAAAAAAAGCTAGGTTAGGTTAGGTTAGGTAGGTTAGGTAGACGAAAAAATATTAATTCATGAAAACTTGGCTTATTAGGCAAATTGGGCCTTGAATAGTAGGCTGAGAAGTGCGTTCTGGCTATTAGGTACGACATATATATATATATATATATATATATATATATATATATATATATATATATAAGTCGTACCTAGTAGCCAGAACGCACTTCTCAGCCTACTATGCAAGGCCCGATTTGCCTAATAAGTCAAGTTTTCATGAAATAATTGTTTTTCGACTACCTAACCTACCTAACCTAACCTAACCAAACTTTTTCGGCTACCCAACCTAACCTAACCTATAAAGATAGGTTAGGTTAGGTTAGGTCGGGTTGGTTAGGTTCGGTGATATATCTACGTTAATTTTAACTTCAATAAAAAAAAATTGACCACATACCTAATGAATTGGGTAGCTTTATCATTTCATAAGAAAAAAAATAGAGAAAATATATTAATTCATGAAAACTTGGCTTATTAGGCAAATCGGGCCTTGCATAGTAGGCAGAGAAGTGAGTTCTGGCTACTAGGTACGACATATATATATATATATATATATATATATATATATATATATATATATATATATATATATATATATATATATATATATATATATATATATATATATATATATGTCGTTCCTAGTAGCCAGAACGCACTTCTCAGCCTACTATTCAAGGCCCGATTTGCCTAATAAGCCAAGTTTTCATGAATTATTTGTTTTTCGACTACCTAACCTACCTAACCTAACCTAACCTAACTTTTTCGGCTACCTAACCTAACCTAACCTATAAAGATAAGTTAGGTTAGGTTAGGTAGGGTTGGTTAGGTTCGGTCATATATCTACGTTAATTTTAACTACAATAAAAAAAAATTGACCTCATACATAATGAAATGGGTAGCTTTATCATTTCATAAGAAAAAAATTAGAGAAAATATATTAATAAAAGAAAACTTGGCTTATTAGGCAAATCGGGCCTTGCATAGTAGGCTGAGAAGTGTGTTCTGGCTACTAGGTACGACATATATATATATATATATATATATATATATATATATATATATATATATATATATATATATATATATATATATATATATATATATATATATATATATGTCGTACCTAGTAGCCAGAACGCACTTCTCAGCCTACTATGCAAGGCTCGATTTGCCTAATAAGCCAAGTTTTCCTGAATTAATATATTTTCTCTAATTTTTTTCTTATGAAATGATAAAGCTACCCATTTCATTAAGTATGAGGTAAATTTTTTTTTATTGGAGTTAAAATTAACGTAGTTATATGACCGAACCTAACCAACCCTACCTAACCTAACCTAACCTATCTTTATAGGTTAGGTTGGGTTAGGTGGCCGAAAAAGTTAGGTTAGGTTAGGTTAGGTAGGTTAGGTAGTCGAAAAACAATTAATTCATGAAAACTTGGCTTATTAGGCAAATCGGGCCTTGCATAGTAGGCTGAGAAGTGCGTTCTGGCTACTAGGTACGACATATATACATATATATATATATATATATATATATATATATATATATATATATATATATATATATATATATATATATATATATATATATATATATATATATATATATATATATATATATTGTTGTTGTTAAAGATTTAGCTACTCAGGACGAAGTGTCCATGTAGCACGGGCTATGGTGAGCCCGTAATTGAGTTTGGTTATACATGATAACTTTTTTCCTGTGATATTTGGGTCTAAGTTTAAAATGGAGGAGAGGACTTCTCCTTTTTCCCTGCTTATTTATCGCTTCTGTTTTGTGCACTGGTTTTAATCTTGTTTTATTAACATTATCTTGGTGGCGGATGTAGATGCAGAATGCTCACTAATGAGTCCCATTCCTCAACAGCTTTTCTAATCATTGTAGTCGCGGTGGAATGTGCATCTAATGCAGCTGGTGTCGTTGGATTAATGTTGAGTTTGATGCGCAGGGCTTCAGTAGCTTCACATTCCAGTAAGTAGTGCAATAGTGGCGCCTCTGCTTCTGTTCCACAGATATGACACTCTCTAACTATTGGGTTCATTACCTCCCAGCAGCACTTGTAACCAAGTCTCAGTCTGTGTATGGCTACTACAATGTCTCTGGATATCTTTTTGCCAGGCTTGAAAGAGAAGTACCCAGTGGCTTGTTAGTACCATATCGCAGTGGATCTTCCTTCCGCTACTTTGGCTCTGTGGCGACATTTGATAGTTGAGAATATTTTCTTCTTGATTTGCTCCTTTATCTGTGAGAAACTTGGAGGTATTTGAACCTGTACAACAGGTAGAGCAGTGGCAGTTTTTGCAAGTGAGTCTGCCTTTTCATTACCATCTATGCCAATGTGACTTGGTATCCAATTTAGGGTGATTGACAGCCCTCGATTATGGGCATCTTTTCCTATATGTTGAATTTCTGTGAGGAGTTGTATATTATCTCTGTGCTGACTGGATAACAATGCCTGGAGCGAAGATTTAGAGTCTGTATGAATGATGACATCATGTAAATTATTCCCAATTGTATAGTTTATTGCCTCCTTCAGGGCATATAATTCTGTTTGCAATGTTGAGCACCCACTATTCATGCTCCAGTAAGCTTCATGGTTGGTAGTGTAAACTGCTGCCCCAGCAGAACCTTTCTCTTGATCACCTGATCCTTCTGTGAAGATGTGAGTCGTTGTGGGTCTAGAGATAGTTTACATTTGTTGCTCTATTACTTCCTTGAACCTCTGCGGGTCACATGCTGATTTTTTAACTGGTAATCTTTCAATGATTATCTTTAGATTCGATTCTTCCCATGGAGGAGGCTGTCGAAAGTGTTGATAAGGTCTATCTTCCCCTTTGTTTTTAATGGTCCATTTCATGTCCATTTTCTCTAAAATCTTGACCACATTATCCATCCATGAGCTTGTTCTATACTTTAGGTTTTTCTGAAAGGATCTCTGTATGCTGTCTTTGATTGACAGCCTGGCGGTTGTTCCAGTAAGTTTTCCTATTATGGTGGCTATCCTTTGTTTCATCCTGTTTTCTAATGCTGGTAAATTTGTTTCCATTCTAAGGTTCTCTCTATGCGTCCATATAGGTGCTCCAAGCATTGTTCTCAGAGCAACATTTTTAGACACTTCCAGTTTCTCCCATTGGTTAGCACTGAGGGATGTAAGAGCAGGAGCAGCATAGTCAGTGAGTGACCTAACTGCTTGAACGTAGTACATTTTGAGTACTGGTAGAGATGCACCCTCTCTAAGACTGGTCAGAGAGCAAAAAGCTGAGTTTCTGGCTTTACAGCGTTCCCGAAGATATTCAATTTCTTGAGTAAATTTCAACTGGTTAATTTCAACAGTGGTTAGAGGTGTTTGTTTGGGTTTAAACTGTTAGTAGATAGTGGTATGGGAATTGATTTGGAGGAAGGAGGTAATAAAAGTATGTGTTCGTGGGAGAAAAGAATTGGCAAAATGATCAGGGAAAGAAAAGGGCCTCAAAATAACAATTCACTTAGGGTATATTACACTAACAGTAGAAGTCTAAGAAATAAAATTAACGAATTAAATGCTCTTGTCTGCACAGAAAAAATAGATATTATTGCACTTACCGAAACGTGGATGAATGTAGAAAATAGAGAACTATTAGCTGAATATCAAATATATGGATTTAAACTATTTCACACAGATAGATATATTAGACGAGGAGGTGGAGTAGCCATATATGTTAGGGACAATTTGAAATGTAGTCTCAAAGAGGGAATCAAAACTGATCCACACACATAAACTATTTGGATAGAATTAAACGAAAAAACAAATAATATTATAATACGAGTTATATATAGGCCACCAAATTTAGACAGAATGGAAGCAAAGCATCTATGGGATGAAATATCTAGGGCATCTAGATCTAACAGTATTTATGTTATGGGTGACTTTAACTTTAGTGGAATAAACTGGTTGAACAAAACAGGGAATAGTGAAGCAGAAGATTTTCTAGAATTAATTGACGATGGCTTTCTTACGCAACACATTAGGGAACCAATGCGGGAAAATAATATTTTAGATTTAGTGTTAACTAACAGGGAAACACAAATTAATGACATCGAAATAGGGAGTGAGCTAGGGAACAGTGATCACAAAGAAATCAGATTTAGCATGGAATGGAATAGACCTGTAGGAGAAAATTCTGTTAAAGTGCCAGATTATCGAAAAGCTGATTTTAATAGCCTAAGAAATTTTGGGGGTCAAATAGATTGGAAAGTCTTGGGTATGGGGTGTGGGCCGGTCTTGGAGCGCGACATGAACCCAGCGACAGGTGACGTAAAAGGGGATTTCGATGTGGATTTAATATATATTTAAGAATATTCTAAACAAAGAATATTTATTTAAGAATATTCTAAACAAAGCACAGGAATACTATGTAATATACCATACAAATTGAATAGATCAAATACTAATGACCCAAAGTGGATAACAAATAACTTAAAGAACCTTATAGGTAAAAAGAGAGCTTGGTACAAAAGGATTAAGAATGGGGAAGTCAGTTTAGAACAGGAATTCATACAACTGGTTAGAAATGTTAAAAAAGAGATTAGGAAAGCAAAAAGAAACTATGAAGTTCGCATAGCAGAGCAAGCAAAGTCACATCCTAGAAGGTTTTTTTCAGTTATATCGAACTAAGACTAGGGAAAGGATAGGTCCATTAAAATCTGAGACAGGTCAAATAACGAATAATGACAAGGAGATAAGGACACGTGTTAATCTTTTTTACAATGGCAGATTTTCTAATTTGCGAGATTAACTTCGTCATCCTACGCTGGACACGTGGAGATAAGTAGTATTTTTAACAAATATTTTATATCTGTATTTACTAAAGAAGAACTTAACAATATGCCTTCAGCCGAACAAGTCTATGTGAGTGGGGATGAAAACAGGTTGACTAGTTTAGCGTTACCAGGGAGGATGTAATTAAACAATCAGTAAAACTAAAACCAAACAAATCCCCAGGGCCGGATGAAGTGTGGTTAAAGAATGCAAAGAGGAGCTTTCCGAGCCACTGTCTACCATTTTAATAAATCAATAGAGTCAGGCAGAGTGCCAGAGTCATAGAAGGTTGCTAATGTGGTACCAATTTTTAAGAAAGGAGATAGATCACTTGCGTCAAACTATCGGCCAATTAGCCTAACGTCTATTGTGGGAAAGTTACTTGAATCAATAATTGCAAATACAATTCGTCTCCATCTTGAAAAACATAAATTAATGAATGAGTCGCAACATGGTTTTATAAATGGCCGTTCCAAATAAATGTTCAACAAATTTGCTAACTTTTTATTCCAGCATAGTTGAGGCAGTTAATAGTGGTAAGGATTGTGATGTTGTGTACCTTGACTTGATACAGTGCCACATGAAAGACTAATTAAAAAAATAGAAGCTCATGGTATTGGGGGTGCTATATTAAGCTGGATTAGGGCATGGCTATTACAAACACAAGAACAAAGGTAACTGCAGAAGGCCTATTGGCCCATACTAGGCAGCTCCTATTTATAACAACCCAATCCCACTCATATACTTGTCCAACCCGCGCTTGAAACAATCGAGGGACCCCACCTCCACCACGTTACGCAGCAATTGGTTCCGCAAATCAACAACCCTGTTACTGAACCAGTATTTACCCTAGTCTTTCCTAAATCTAAACTTATCCAATTTATACCCATTGTTTCGTGTTCTGTCTTGTGTTGATATTTTTAATACCCTATTAATATCCCCCTGTTATGTCCATTCATCCACTTGTAAACCTCTTTGTTGTCACCCCTAACTCTTCGCCTTTCCAGTGAATGCAACTTAAGCTTTGTTAATCTTTCTTCATATGAAAGATTTCTAATTTTGGGAATTAACTTAGTCATCCTACGTTGGACACGTTCAAGTGAATTTATATCCATTCTATAATATGGCGACCAAAACTGAACTGCATAATCTAAATGGGGCCTAACCAGAGAAAGATATAGCTTAAGAACCACACCAGGTGTCTTGTTACTAACGCTTCGATTAATAAGTTACGATTAATAAGAAGCTTGTTACTAAGCTTCATTGAAGGTTGTAACAGAACCCAAAAAAACAAATACCTTTTTGATATTCCAAGAGTATGACTTAATCAAACTAGAAATGCTCTACAAATCAAGGGACCCAGGATGTGGAATGACCTTCCCAATCATGTTAAAGACTGTACTTCTCTCAACCAGTTTAAGATAAAACTAAGCACTACCTAATTAACTCCCTGTAACCTACCTTACCCCTATAGTGTCAACCCTATAATGTCTGTTATTTTTAAACAATGCTGTTTGTCGACCATGGCTGTTTTCCTGCCGTGTTCCCCCATTTATTATTTTTATATTTTCTCAACCTATTTTATACTTTAATCTTAATTAGTAGTTTTAGTTTTTTAGTGTTTTTCCTGCAAAAAGTCTTTGCGTAATAGTGGTTTTAGGCATTGTATGTACTAGCTCTATCTATAAAGTCATCAATATCTGTATCACCCCTTGTATGTATATACTTTACCTTTACCTTGTTGTTGTTAAAGATTCGCTACCTGGAACAAAAAATTCCAAGTAGCACAGGCTATGGCGAGCCCGTTGTGGATGATATATATACTTTACCTAAATAAACATTTGAATTTTGAAATTGCTTGTTAATTCATGAAATCCGAGAATGATGATTGATTGAATAGTGCAATTACCCAGGCTCGAATATCTAGATAATTCACAATTGTTTTAAAATAATAAGTCACCTTCAGTGACGAATACTGGATTTTAGTCAGTAATCTTCTTCAAAGATTAATTTAGCAACTGAGCTAGGGTCAGCCTCACACGAGGTCAGTGGGGAGATCAGTCAGTGTGGGTTAGACATCCTGGAAGGTCAACATCTCTCTCTCTCCAGAAGCAGGGCTGAACAAATGTGGTATTACATTTGTGGAACCTAGCTGTGGTACTTAAGATAATTGTTCTGAGTTATAACAGTGTAGAATCCACATTATTTGTTGTAGTCAATTACGATTGCCTCAGTTAGGAAAATATTCAGTTTAGGAAGTGTTCAGATAGCACGTATTAATTTTTCATTTATTTGATAATCTTTGATTCAATAATTTCTTTTTAGAATTTATGGTGTTAAGTGAAATTTTCACCAACGTTTATTTTATTTTATACTGTTTGTTGATAGGCTCAAGCCCTGCTTGGGACTAACACCCTCTGCAAGCATGCAAGCAGTTAATTAATATCCCAGATAATCCCTTTGTACATTATTTTAATTTCACACTGAACGTAAATCTTATCCCTCTTTTTCTGATAACAGCATTTTCAGGGATTGATGGTATCCTACTTTGCCATCAATTGGGGGAATTACCCAGTGGGTAGAAGATAGCAGGTGGTGGCGAAGTTAAAGAGGGTTGCTGTGTAGCATAGAAGGGTACGGTATCCTCGGGTCGTGATATCTAAACGATCGAACGTTTTAGATCCCGAGGGGTTGAACTGAAGGTTACACAGTAGAACTCTGGTCTGTAAGAATTACTTAATAACAACCAGCATTTAACCAGTAAGTGAGGTTACTGGTTAAAGGCTGACCCCCGTTACAACGAGGTCTATTTAATACTGGTTTCTTCCTGATGTTGTTGGATTGACGATTGGCAGAGTTGGATTCCCGTAGGGAATTGGCCTCAGAGCTCCAACTAGATTCATCAGCTCCTTCACTACGCTTTCCATTATTGAAATGGTAATATTACTACAATCGGAGCTCCAGCTAACACATCCTCTCACTCTGACTGACAAGGGAATAAGTGTATGTGTGGTGGTTATAAGCAGGAGCTGCCTCGTATTGCCAATTGGCCATCTGCCTCGTACTGCCAATAGGCCTTCTGCAGTTACCTTTATTTCTTATGTTCCAGCTCCATATTTAGATGCCATAAATTTGAAAGTGGAGGGCCTCAGGCTCTGTTATTCATAACATAAATAAATGATTTAGATTCAGTTTTGAGCATCAATATTTGCAAATTTGCCAAATACAAAAACTGGGAAGGGGAATAAACACCAAAAAAGACTCGCTATCACTTTAAGACGATCTAAATAGTTTTAAAATGGTCAAAAGATTGGCAGATGCAATTTAATGCTGATAAATATAAGGATTTGAGACTAGGTAATGATGATTTATTTCATAACATCTGGAATAACACAATAACATCTGGTGTAATTCTTCAGCTATATCTGTTGGCAGAGAAGATCCAACAAATTAGATTAACAAATATTTGTTAATAATGCATAAAAATATTCGCAATAGTATCGTATTGGATGAAAACTAAAGACATTAAAATTTGTATTGCTTTATTGAAACTAGGAAGAACAACAGAACATCTACATATTTTGGCCAGCATTGAAAACACTAACAATATCTATATTCATAACGTGATGACTACTGCTGGAGACAAGTTTGGGTTATTTGGTACAGCTTTGTGTCCGTGCAAGTTACGGTGTGGTACTCAGGAGAATAATAGTTCCTCAATAAAGTGGCTGATCCGTGCAAGGTCACCGTTTTAATGAACGTACTAATATAAGCCTCTGGTACCAACACGGTCGAGGACGCAGTTTCAGATACAAACACTGTAACATTCGTGAAGGTGGTGAGGTAGACGAGGGCATAATCAGTGATGGTTTTCGAATGTACCGCAGTGAGTGTTTCAGTGGTTGTGATAAACTCAGTTTCGATGATTCTGTCGATCTCAGTTTGGGTGATATCCACATTGTGTGTGACGAAGCGATTTTCAGGCAAATAGCGAGTTTCAAATATGTTTTTGATTTTTGTGACGTACACCTCTTGAGGAGATTCTGTCACCGTCACTAAAACATTACTATACACAGGGTAGAAATCTGTGTTTGTGACAGTTCGAACGTTGTATTTAGTGAGCGTAACGCCAGTGTAGACAGCCGACAGATGGACAGGAAACATAGTAACATTAGTGAATGTATAGTGCTCGGAGAATGGATATACAGGGGTTGGTACGTGACTGTTTCCAGCAAGACCCTGCTGCAGGATCACAATCAGAAGCACCAGGGGAAACAGTGCCATTGTGTGTTCATGCAAGGTTACTGCGACTAACTGATTCTTCTTAGACCCGTCTCGGCCTTTTATTCCATCTGATCTGCTAAGCTTTCACCTCACCATCACTCCAGTCCTCATATTGCTTAAGAACATAAGAACAAAGGTAATTGCAGAAGGCCTATTGGCCCATACGAGGCAGCACCTATCTATAACCACCCAATCCCACTCATATACATGTCCAACCCACGCTTGAAACAATCGAGGGACCCCACCTCCACCACGTTACGCGGTAATTGGTTCCACAAATCAACAACCCTGTTACCGAACCAGTATTTACCCAAGTCTTTCCTAAATCTAAACTTATCCAATTTATACATATTGTTTCGTGTTCTGTCTTGAGTTGATACTTTTAATGCCCTATTAATATCCCCTTTGTTACGTCCATTCATCCACTTGTAAACTTCTATCATGTCACCCCTAACTCTTCGTCTTTCCAGTGAATGCAATTTAAGCTTTATTAATCTTTCTTCATATGAAAGACTTCTAATTTGGGGAATTAATTTAGTCATCCTACGCTGGACACGTTCAAGTGAATTTATAGCCATTCTATAGTACGGTGACCAAAACTGAACTGCATAATCTAAATGGGGCCTAACCAAAGCAAGATATAGCTGAAGAACCACACCAGGTGTTTTGTTACTAACTCTTCGATTAATAAATCCCAGTGTCCTATTTGCCTTATTACAAATATTCATGCATTGATCCTTTTGTTTTAAATTCTTATTTATTATAACTCCCAGATCCCTTTCGCAATTCGACTTCGCAATCTAGCTTGTATCTTGTAACTCTGTCATCATTACCCAACCTCAAAACTCTACATTTATCAGCATTAAACTGCATCTGCCAATCCTTTGACCATTTCAAAACCCTATCTAGATCAATTTGAAGTGATAGTGAGTTCTCCTCCGAATTAATTTCCCTACCGATTTTCATATCATCGGCAAATTTGCAAATGTTGCTACTCAAACCTGAATCTAAATCATTTATATATATTATAAACAACAGAGGTCCCAGGACAGAGCCTTGAGGCACTCCACTTACAACATTTTCCCACTCTGACTTGACTCCATTTATACTTACTCTCTGTTTCCTTTGGTATAGCCATGCCCGAATCCAGATTAATATAGCGCCCCCAATACCATGAGCCTCTATCTTTTAACATAAACATAAGAACAAAGGTAACTGCAGAAGGCCTATTGGCCCATACGAGGCAGCTCCTATTCTAT
This sequence comes from Procambarus clarkii, assembly GCF_040958095.1. Lineage (NCBI taxonomy): Eukaryota > Metazoa > Arthropoda > Malacostraca > Decapoda > Cambaridae > Procambarus > Procambarus clarkii. The sequence goes on from NC_091175.1 coordinate 29,463,475, forward strand.
AACCACCCAATCCCACTCATATACTTGTCCAACCCGTGCTTGAAACAATCGAGGGACCCCACCTCCACAATGTTACGCGGCAATTGGTTCCACAAATCAACAACCCTGTTACTGAACCAGTATTTACCCAAGTCTTTCCTAAATCTAAACTTATCCAATTTATTTCCATTGTTTCGTGTTCTGTCCTGTGTTGATACTTTTAATACCCTATTAATATCCCCCCGGTTATGTCCATTCATCCACTTGTAAACCTCTATCATGTCACCCCTAACTCTTCGCCTTTTTTAATCAGTCTATCATGTGGCACTGTATTACGAGCTTTGCTAAAGTCAAGGTACACAACATCACAATCCTTACCACTATCAACTGCCTGACCTATGCTAGAATAAAAAGATAACAAATTTGTTAAACATGAACGGCCATTTACAAAACCATGTTGCGACTCATTTATTAATTTATGTTTTTCAAGATGGAGATGAATTTTATTTGCAATTATAGATTCGAGTAACTTTCCCACATTTTATACCCATTTTTATATTTTATGTGATATTTTATGTCACTTGCAAGTGATATTTTATGTCACTTGCGTCCAACTATCGACCAATTAGCCTAACGTCTATTTTGGGAAAGTTACTTGAATCGATAATTGCAAATAAAATTCGTCTTCATCTTGATAAACACAAATTAAGAAATGAGTCGCAACATCGTTTTACAAATTTTCGGGAGGAAACGAAGGAGGAGACCAGTGTTGACGGGACCTCATCGTGGAGAGTCGTGAAGGACAGGGGTCTTAAGAAGACCTTGACAAGGCCGCCTACAGACGCCCTAAGGACAGCAAATTCATTTGCCGTGTTGGAGGACGAGTGCTGTGGTGAGCCTGCAGTTCACTCGGAACGAAAATCAGCGAGGAGCGGCGGAGCGCAGGCCCCTCAGGCTGCTCAGAAAGTTAAGGAGGTACCGAAGCGAATTTTGGTTGTGGGAGATTCCCAGGTGAGGTATTTAGACAGAACGTCTTGTGCCAGAGATAGGGGGAACAGATTAAGGGTTTGCTATCCGGGAGCTGGAATTGGTGATATTGTTGGAAACATGAATGATATTATGACGGGAAATGGGAACAAACCCATTATTTGTATTAGTGCATCGGGTAATGATGTTGGGCGAGTTAGGAGTGAGGAACTAATACAGAGATTCAGGACAGCCATTGAATTAGTTAGGAGCAAGGGAGGAATCCCGATCATATGTGGCATTCTTCCAAGAAAGGGAGTGGGAAATGAATGGATGTCGAGGGCACTTGGTGTCAATTGCCGGCTGAAAAGATATTGCAAATCAATTTTTTTTTATTTATAAGAAAAAATAAGAATTTTTTGGGGTCAAATAGATTGGAAAGTCTTGGGTATGGGGTGTGGGCCGGTCTTGGAGCGAGACATGAACCCAGCGATAGGTGACGTAAAAGGGCTTTCGATGTGGATTTAATATATAACTTATTTAAGAATATTCTAAACAAAGCACAGGAACGTAGTATACCATACAAATTGAATAGATCGAATACTAATGAACCAAAGTGGATAACAAATAATTTAAAGAACCTTATAGGAAAAAGAGAGCTTGGTACAAAAGGATTAAGAATGGGGAAGTCAGTTTAGAACAGGAATTCATACAACAAAGGAACATAAGAACAAAGGTAACTGCAGAAGGCCTATTAGCCCATACGAGGCAGCTCCTATCTATAACCACCCAATCCCACTCATATACTTGTCCAACGCATGCTTGAAACAATCGAGGGGCCCCACATCCACCACGTTACGCGGCAATTGGTTCCACAAATCAACAACCCTGTTACTGAACCAGTATTTACCTAAGTCTGTCCTAAATCGAAACTTATCCAATTTATATCCATTGCTCGTGTTCTGTCTTGTGTTGATATTTTTAATACCCTATTAATATCCCCCCTGTTATGTCCATTCATCCACTTGTAAACCTCTATCATGTCACCCCTAACTCTTTGCCTTTCCAGTGAATGCAACTTAAGCTTTGTTAATCTTTCTTCATATGAAAGATTTCTAATTTGGGGAATTAACTTAGTCATCCTACGCTGGACACGTTCAAGTGAATTTATATCCATTCTATAATACGGCGACTAAAACTGAACTGCATAATCTAAATGGGGCCTAACCAGAGCAAGATATAGCTTAAGAACCACACCAGGAGTCTTGTTACTAACGCTTCGATTAATAAATCCCAATGTCCTATTCGCCTTATTACGAACATTCACGCATTGATCCTTTTGTTTTAAATTCTTACTGATCATAACTCCCAGATCCCTTTCGCAGTCCGACTTCGCAATCTCAACACCATCTAGCTCGTATCTTGTAACCCTATCATCATTACCTAGCCTCAGAACTCTACATTTATCAGCATTAAACTGCATTTGCCAATCCTTTGACCATTTCAAAACCCTATCTAGATCAACTTGAAGTGATTGATTGATGATTGATGAAGATTAAGCCACCCAAGAGGAGGCACGGGCATGAATAGCCCGTAAGTGGTACAATTTTTTTTTCTCATTATTCTGAGGTTGCATTTAACCATCAAGCTGTTATCGCGGGGGAGGATACAGCTTCACAGTCTTTATGAGGGTGTCCAGCTGCTGAACACCTTTGTTGACCAGGAGAGTGGCTGTGTTGATGGCTTCAGGGTGGCCACTGCATGATTCAGGAACTCTTAAAGCTCTTCTAAGGTCATTGGTTGCTTCACATTCCAGAAGATAGTGAAGTAATGGCTTTTCTGTGACAGTTTGGCAGAAGATGCACTCTCTCTGTCGGGGCTCACCAATCTCCCAGTTGCATCTGTAACCTAGACGTAGTCTATATAACCTAACTGCTATTTCCCTGTGGATTCCTTTTGGGATATTTAACCTTTCTAATTTGGTTGCCTGAAGATACCATGTTGCAGATGGCGAACCTTCAGCTATTCTCTGGTGCAGGTAGGCTTTGTTGAGATGTGAGAGTTTTTTGGTGATGATGTTTTTTATGTTCTCTAGGCTGGGTTGAATTGTTTTATGTATCACTGGATGACGGAGTTGCCAATTTAGCAATTTCATCAGCTTTTTCATTTAATGGGATTCCAATATGGGATGGGATCCAGTTTAAAGTTATGTTGAGGCCTTTACCTTTAGCGACTGCTCCAAGATACAAAATGGTGGTAATTATTTCCACATTATCTTTCCACTGTTTTTGTCCTAGTATTTGAAGTGCAGCTTTTGAGTCTGTGTGTATGATTGCATTTTGAGTGTTTTGTGCAATCACATATGCGAATGTCTGTTGTATGGCAAACAGCTCAGTTTGGGTTGATGATACTAGTCCTCCCAGTCTCCAATAGGCCTGTACGCTGGCCGTGCAAAGAGCAGCGCCAGCACTCTCATATTCTGTGTCCACCGATCCGTCTGTGAAGATGTGGGTGGCTCCTGCTACTGCTATGCTATACATTTGCTCTTCTATTATGCGCCTTAGGATTGTCGGATCATAGGCAGCCTTTTTCATTGGGAGACTTTCTATTACTATTTTGAAAGTAGGCTCTTCCCACGGCGCGGAAGGAGTGTAATTTGGGTGTGGATGATCACCCTCTCTATCAAGAATCATGTTTTTTAAATGTAGTCTGTTTAGGACTTTTCCTGCTCTTGCAACCCAAGAGTTTCCATTGTTTTGGCATAGTCCAACCACCAAGGCCTGCCGTACTGGGATTGGATCAGAAGAAATAATTATCTTACTGACAATTGTAGCTGTCCTTTGTGATATTCTTTCTTGTAGAGAGGGCAAACCCGTCTCCAGTCTAAGAGTTTCAAGCCTGGTCCACATGGGGGCTCCCAGTGCGGCTCTCATAGCATTGTTTTGGGCAACTTCAAGCTTTTTCCACTGTTGGTGTGATAAATTTGTGAGTGCAGGTGCGGCATAATCGATCACTGATCTGACTCCCTGTACATAGTATGTGCGAAGGACTTGCAGATTGGCTCCTCCAGAAAGGGAGGTTAGCGACCTGAGGATTGCCGTCCAGGCCGCAGTTCGCTCCTTCAAGTAAGTGACCTCAGCATTAAAATTCATGTGTGTGTCCAGGATGATTCCTAGATACTGATAGGTGTCGACCCATTCAATTGGTTGACCTTGTACTGTGAGTTGGATGTTGGGCTTCGCTATTTTTATGGGCATGGCCTTTGTCTTTGAGGGGTTGAGTTTGATCCCAATCTGTTTTGCCTCTTTACTGATGCAGTCTAAGCATTTGGGTGCAAGGCGCGCCGCATCCCTTCCTTTTATGATGATGACAAAGTCGTCCGAGTAGATTAGCAGCCTGCAGTGATGTGGAAGTTTCAACCTCATTATTCTTTTCATTAAACAGTTGAAGAGAAGAGGGCTTAGAATACCTCCTTGCGGTGTACCATTTTCATGTCTTTTGTACTCTGACTGTGAGTACAAAACTGTGCCATGAAGTTTTACTCTTGCTTCTCTGTTTATAAGACAGTTTTTGGGCCAGGAGAGCAGGTTGCCTCTGACCTCTTTGTCAATGAGGCAGCAGAGAATAGCTGGGGCGCTAGCCAGTTCAAAGGCTTTTTCGAGGTCCAGGAATATCAGCATTCCTGGTCTGTCATTCAAGTGGGCTAACAGAGTTGTAATACATTCCACTGTGCCAACCCCTCTTCTATAGGCATACATATCATGGTGCAGTTTAGGCATTTTCCACTCCAGTCTGTTGAGTGCCATTCTGTCAGCCGTCTTGGCTGCACAGCTTTGGAGAGAGATGGGCCTGGGATTAGCTGGATCTTTGGGTTTTGGGATCGGCACTATGTCTGCTCTATTCCAAGCAGAAGGTCTAGTTTGAGAAGTCCAGGCTAAATTAATTAACCTTAGGTATGCAGCGTCTCCCTCTGGGCCGAGGTTTCTAATCATTTTATAGGTTATTTTGTCGGCTCCAGGGGATGTATCCTTAGAGTTTTTCTTAGCACGATTGAGCTCATCCAGTGTGAAGGGGGCATTAGTGTCAGAGACTTCTTCACATGCTGTAAGGATTCTGTGCCACCTTTCTTCCTCTAGTCCGGTCTGTACTGCTAATACATCTGGTGGAAGTTGATTGCTGGCTGCTCTCTCTGCAAACCTGGTTGTCAGTACTTCGGCTTCCTGTTGAGGATCCTTAGGGTGTGGAGCTTTAGGTGTTTTATTCCCTTTGGCTCGGTGAATTTGCTGCCACATCTCCGAGAGAGAGGTGTGTTCATTCAGGTGTGAACACCATTCCAGCCACTTTTGTTCTTTTATTTGTCTGGTCTCTCGATGCACATGTTCCTTGACCTCACAAAGTAAGATCCTGTTCTGGTCACTTGGCTGCTTTTTGTATAGCTTTCTTGTTCTGCTGAGTCTATGGTTGAGTTCTTTGACACGTTCGCAATAGTACCAATGATCTTTATGGTGTCCGGTGGACTGTTTTTTCAGTGGGATTGAGTGGTTGGCTGCACTTTGAATCGCTTTTACAAATTCTTGTTCTGCCTGATTAATGTCTTCGGGAAGATCATAGTTTCTTTGCCACTCTGAAATGAGGTTTTGAAATCGGTCCCAGTTTGCTAAAGCAAAGTTCCAGGCTTCAGATGGAGGCGGAGGTGGGGTGGGTAGGTCTAACTGAAGATCAATTTGGACCCCATAGTGGTCGCTTGTGAGTGTGGGCTCAACTGACCATGTTGCTGCATCTCTTAGGGAGGCTGAAACGAAGGTAAGGTCTAATCTGCCTCCTTGGATGTGGGAAGGTTCATTCTTGTTTAGAATTTGTATTTCTGGAAGCTGGTCCAGTAGATGTGTAATGTGTATGCCAGCTTCATTTGTTCTGTTCGAGCCCAGTGCCAATCGATGATGGGCATTAAAATCTCCACAAATGATTGTTTGTTGTTGTCGCGTATCCAAATAACACAGAGAGATCCATTTCGGCATGTGGAGACCTGTACACATTGAACACTTCAAGTTTGTCGTGTCTTAGCTCAATGGTAACTCCCATTACCTCTGTCCCTGCTCCACAATTGGGTGGGCTGGTTATGGACTTGGAGATCAGGTCACATTTTACATAGATTGCACATCCCCTGGATTGCCCATTGATCCATGGAAGGAAGAAGCCTCGATAGCCTGAGATTTTAGGTTCTAATCCGGCTCGAAGCAAGCTCTCCTGTAGTATCAGGATGTCTATGCCCTTGGTTGCTGCTATGCATTGCAAGTGTTGCAGTTTAGTGCGCAGTCCTTACGCATTCCATTGCAGGATCTTTAGACCTCTAGGTTCTTGGAATTTGCTGATAATTCCGTGGTATCCATGGAGTCTGATGAACACGCCATGGAAGTTGCAATTGGTGTATAGGTTCTTAGTGGACCTGAAATTGACTCATCAATGTCGCTTTCCGACGAGCTGGACTCTATCTGTTTTTTATGGGGGTGTCTCCTGCCCTGCTGTCTTGACGGTGTGGATATTACATCTTCGAATTTCTTGAGCTTGTGCTCAATTGTCTTCCGAGTCTCTGTGGTTTGCTTGATTCCATGTGATGATAGCAGACTTTCGATCAACTCAGTGACCAAAGTTTTGAGCATTGGCCAGAGAGCGTTCAGTTCAGTGGGAGCACCATTTAATGCTGTGCAGGTTTGGGGCCTAGTAGCTTTTAGACCCTTCTCGGTGGTAACTTTGACACTGGAATTGCTACTCCTATTGGCCCCAGTGTGCTTGCTGGATGAAATGGGAGGCCGACTGCTTTGAACATGATTCTTGTGTCCTCCATCTTTCTTTTTGTCCTGTACAGAGGACTTCTCACCCTTCACCATGGCCGATGGTGAAGGGCCGTGTGCCGCCTCTTCCTGAGTGGGTAGACCCCACGCGGTTTTAGTGGGCATGGGAGCTGGTATTCGTTTTGGTGGGGGTTTCGGCTCCGCTGTAGGAGTGGTGGGGTTCGTTTGAAGCCTTTTGAGCCTTTCAGGGCATTTCAAGTTCCAGGCATGATGTGCCTTGGAACAATTTGGGCATTTTGCCTGAACAGAGTGGTTTGCCTTGAGTTTATCAATACATGTTTTTGTGTCATGGGGCCGGCTGCAGACTCCGCACCTCACTGGGCGTTGGCAGCCATCTTTGTGATGCCCAAATCTCTGACATCTGAAGCATCTTAGGGGTTCTGGGGTGTAAGGCCTGTGTTGGAACACGCCCCAGATTCCAAGGTCAAGTTTCTCCGGGATCTGTCCTCTTACTGTGAGAAGGACTTGTCGAGTTTCCTGTTTTGTGGTTCGTACTTGGCATCTCTCTGCTGACACCACTTAGTTCAGCTTTTCGAGATGGCCAAGGGCCATATGCAAGGGATAGTGGAGGACAATGATTTTACTTATTTTATCCTCTGGTTTCAGTTCCTCACATTTTGCGAAATTTTTTAGAATCGTAGCGGCCGACTCGTCTTTAGGCCTCAGAATGTATTCTCCTCTGAGATTAGGTTTTGCTCTGATCTGGAGCTGGGGGTACTCTTTTTCCAGGTCCACTACAGTAGCATAGGAAGACTTACCTTCGGTGTGCTGCACTTTGAAGATTGGAAGCGTAGATCTAGTCTGAGGCACTGGGAGAGCTGGAGAAGCTGGAGAGATTAATGGGCGATGGGTCGTCATGGAGTGGCTTGTCCTGTTTGCCTTATTCATGACTTGACTGACATAGTGAGCTGCTCCGACCGGTTTAGCAAAGCAGTTCTTGAAGGGGTAATGAATAAGGAAACACGAAACAATGGGTATAAATTCAAGGAAAGACTTGGGTAAATACTGGTTCAGTAACAGGGTTTTTGATTTGTGGAACCAATTGCCGCGTAACGTGGTGGAGGTGGGGTCCCTCGATTGTTTCAAGCGCGGGTTGGACAAGTATATGAGTGGGATTGGGTGGTTATAAATAGGAGCTGCCTCGTATGGGCTAATAGGCCTTCTGCAGTTACCTTTGTTCTTGTGTTCATGACTCTGGCACTCTGCCCAACTCTATTGATTTATTAAATATGGTAGACAGTGGCTCGTAAAGCTCCTCTTTGCATTCTTTAAGCACCCTGGCAAACACTTCATCCGGCCCTGGGGATTTGTTTGGTTTGAGTTTTACTATTTGTTTAAGAACATCCTCCCTGGTAACTGCTAAACTCGTCAACCTGTCCTCGTCCCCATCCACATAGACTTGTTCGGCTGAAGGCATATTGTTAAGTTCCTCTTTAGTAAATACAGATACAAAATATTTATTAAAAATACTAATCATCTCTTCATCACTATCTGTTATTTGACCTGTCTCAGTTTTTAATTGACCTATCCTTTCCCTAGTCTTAGTACGATATAACTGAAAAAACCCTTTAGGATTTGTCTTTGCTTGCCCTGCTATGCGAACTTCATAGTTTCTTATTGCTTTCCTAATCTCTTTTTTAACATTTCTAACCAGTTGTACGAATTCCTGTTCTAAAGTGACCTCCCCATTTTTCATCCTTTTGTACCAAGCTCTCTTTTTACCTATAAGGTTCTTCAAATTCTTTGTTATCCACTTTGGGTCATTGGTATTCGATCTATTCAATTTGTATGGTATACTACATTCCTGTGCTTTGTTTAGAATATTCTTAAATAAGTTATATATTGAATCCACATCGAAATCCCCATTTACGTCACCTATCGCTGGGTTCATGTCTCGCTCCAAGACCGGCCCACACCCCATACCCAAGACTTTAAGAACATAAGAACATAAGAACAAAGGTAACTGCAGAAGGCCTATTGGCCCATACGAGGCAGCTCCTATTCTATAACCACCCAATCCCACTCATATACTTGTCCAACCCGCGCTTGAAACAATCGAGGGACCCCACCTCCACAACGTTACGCGGCAATTGGTTCCACAAATCTACAACCCTGTTACTGAACCAGTATTTACCCAAGTCTTTCCTAAATCTAAACTTATCCAATTTATACCCATTGTTTCGTGTTCTGTCCTGTGTTGATACTTTTAATACCCTATTAATATCCCCCTTGTTATGTCCATTCACCCACTTGTAAACCTCTATCATGTCGCCCCTAACTCTTCGCCTTTCCAGTGAATGCAACTTAAGCTTTGTTAATCTTTCTTCATATGAAAGATTTCTAATTTGGGGAATTAACTTAGTCATCCTACGCTGGACACGTTCAAGTGAATTTATATCCATTCTATAATATGGCGACCAAAACTGAACTGCATAATCTAAATGGGGCCTAACTAGAGCAAGATATAGCTTGAGAACCACACCAGGTGTCTTGTTACTAACGCTGCGATTAATAAATCCAAGTGTCCGATTTGCCTTATTACGAACATTTATGCATTGATCCTTTTGTTTTAAATTCTTACTAATCATAACTCCCAGATCCCTTTCGCAATCCGACTTCGCAATCACAACACCATCTAGCTCGTATCTTGTAACTCTATCATCATTACCTAACCTCAGAACTTTACATTTATCAGCATTAAACTGCATCTGCCAATCCTTTGACCATTTCAAAACCCTATCTAGATCAACTTGAAGTGATAGTGAGTCCTCCTCCGAATTAATTTCCCTACCGATTTTCGTATCATCGGCAAATTTGCAAATGTTGCTACTCAAACCTGAATCTAAATCATTTATATATATTATAAACAACAGAGGTCCCAGGACAGAGCCTTGAGGCACTCCACTTACAACATTTTCCCACTTTGACTTGATTCCATTTATACTAACTCTCTGTTTCCTTTGGTATAGCCATGCCCTAATCCAGCTTAATATAGCACCCCCAATACCATGAGACTCTATCTTTTTAATCAGTCTTTCATGTGGCACTATATCAAAAGCTTTGCTAAAGTCAAGGTACACAACATCGCAATCCTTACCACTATCAACTGCCTCAACTATGCTAGAATAAAAAGATAACAAATTTGTTAAACATGAACGGCCATTTATAAAACCATGTTGCGACTCAATTATTAATTTATGTTTTTCAAGATGAAGACGAATTTTATTTGCTATTATGGATTCGAGTAACTTTCCCACAATAGACGTTAGGCTAATTGGTCGATAGTTAGACGCAAGTGATCTATCTCCTTTCTTAAAAACTGGTATCACATTAGCAACTTTCCAATACTCTGGCACTCTGCCTGACTCTATTGATTTATTAAATATGGTTGACAGTGGGTCACAAAGCTTCTCTTTGCATTCTTTAAGCACCCTGGCAAACACTTCATCCGGCCCTGGGGATTTGTTTGGTTTGAGTTTTACTATTTGTTTAAGAACATCCTCCCTGGTAACTGCTAAACTCGTCAACCTGTCCTCGTCCCCACCCACATAGACTTGTTCGGCTGAAGGCATATTGTTAAGTTCCTCTTTAGTAAATACAGATACAAAATATTTATTAAAAATACTACTCATCACTTCATCACTATCTGTTATTTGACCTGTCTCAGTTTTTAATGGACCTATCCTTTCCCTAGTCTTAGTACGATATAACTGAAAAAACCCTTTAGGATTTGTCTTTGCTTGCCCTGCTATGCGAACTTCATAGTTTCTTTTTGCTTTCCTTATCTCTTTTTTAACATTTCTAACCAGTTGTACGAATTCCTGTTCTAAAGTGACCTCCCCATTTTTAATCCTTTTGTACCAAGCTCTCTTTTTACCTATAAGGTTCTTCAAATTCTTTGTTATCCACTTTGGGTCATTAGTATTCGATCTATTCAATTTGTATGGTATACTACGTTCCTGTGCTTTGTTTAGAATATTCTTAAATAAGTTATATATTGAATCCACATCGAAATCCCCATTTAAGTCACCTATCGCTGGGTTCATGTCTCGCTCCAAGACCGGCCCACACCCCATACCCAAGACTTTCCAATCAATTTGACCCAAAAAATTTCTTAGGCTATTAAAATCAGCTTTTCGAAAATCTGGCACTTTAACAGAATTTTCTCCTACTGGTCTATTCCATTCTATGCTAAATCTGATTTCTTTGTGATCACTGCTCCCTAGCTCACTCCCTATTTCGATGTCATTAATTTGCGTTTCCCTGTTAGTTAACACTAAATCTAAAATATTATTTTCCCGTGTTGGTTCCTTAATGTGTTGCGTAAGAAAGCAATCGTCAATTAATTCTAGAAAATCTTCTGCTTCACTATTCCCTGTTTTGTTCAACCAGTTTATTCCGCTAAAATTAAAGTCACCCATGACATAAATACTGTTAGATCTAGATGCTCTAGATATTTCATCCCATAGGTGCTTTGCTTCCATTCTGTCTAAATTTGGTGGCCTATATATTACTCCTATTATAATATTATTTGCTTTTTCGTTTAATTCTATCCAAATAGTTTCTGTGTGTGGCTCTGTTTTGATTCCCTCTTTGAGACTACATTTCAAATTGTCCCTAACATATATGGCTACTCCACCTCCTCGTCTAATATATCTATCTGAGTGAAATAGTTTAAATCCATATATTTGATATTCAGCTAATAGTTCTCTATTTTCTACATTCATCCACGTTTCGGTAAGTGCAATAATATCTATTTTTTCTGTGCAGACAAGAGCATTTAATTCGTTAATTTTATTTCTTAGACTTCTACTGTTAGTGTAATATACCCTAAGTGAATTGTTATTTTGCGGACCTTCTCTTTCCCTGATCGTTTTGCCAATTCCTTTCTCCCACAAACACATACTTTTATTACCTCCTTCCTCCAAATCAATTCCCATACCTCTATCTACTAACAGTTTAAACCCAAACAAACACCTCTAACCACTTCTTCCAACGAGTTCGCAACAGCAACAACCCCAGCTCTTGATAGATGCACCCCATCACGAGCATACATTTCATTTTTCCATAGAAGTGTTCCCAGTTGTCTATGAAAGATATTGCATTTGATTTGCAATATCTTTCCAGCCGGCAATTGACACCAAGTGCCCTCGATATCCATTCATTTCCCACTCCCTTTCTTGGAAGAATGCCACATATGATCGGGATTCCTCCCTTCCTCCTAACCAATTCTATGGCTGTTTTATACCTCTGAATCAGTGCCTCACTCCTAACTCGACCAACATCATTTCCTCCCACGCTAATGCAAATAATGGGATTGTTCCCATTACCAGCCATAATATCATTCATGTTGTTTATAATATCACCAATGCCAGCTCCGGGATAGCAAACCCTTAACCTGTTCCCCTATCTCTAGCACAAAACTCTCTATCCAAATACCTTATCTGGGAATCTCCCACAACTAATGTTTGCTTAGGTACTTCCTTTACTTTCTGAGGGGCCTGCGCTTCCTTTCTCTTCGTTGCTTTCCCTTTTGCGCGATCCGCAGTCTCACCACAGCACTCGTCCTCCAAAACGTCAAATGAATTAGAAGTTGCTATGGCGTTTGAAGGCGGCTTTATCAAAGTCTTCTTAAGGCCCCTGTCTTTCACAACTCTCCAAGACGAGGTCCCTTTACTACTGGTCTCCTCCTTCGTTACTTCTCGTTGTTCTTTCAGCTGACGGACCTCCTCCCGCAGAGATTCTAACTCTGTCCTCAGGGCTCCCACTAGAGTCACCAGGTCCTTAACTACAACTTCCATATTGCTATGATAATATAACAACACTCAGGAGCTCCGGTTAACACAACCTCTCACTGTGACTTCACCTGACTGACTCTGACTCCTTCAACTGACTTTCCAATCAATTTGACCCAAAAAATTTCTAAGGCTATTAAAATCAGCTTTTCGAAAATCTGGCACTTTAACAGAATTTTCTCCTACAGGTCTATCCCATTCTATGCTAAATCTGATTTCTTTGTGATCACTGTTCCCTAGCTCACTCTCTATTTCGATGTCATTAATTTGTGTTTCCCTGTTAGTTAACACTAAATCTAAAATATTATTTTCCCGTGTTGGTTCCTTAATGTGTTGCGTAAGAAAGCAATCGTCAATTAATTATAGAAAATCTTCTGCTTCACTATTCCCTGTTTTGTTCAACCAGTTTATTCCACTAAAATTAAAGTCACCCATGACGTAAATACTGTTAGATCTAGATGCCCTAGATATTTCATCCCATAGATGCTTTGCTTCCATTCTGTCTAAATTTGGTGTCCTATATATAACTCCTATTATAATATTATTTGCTTTTTAGTATAATTCTATCAAAATAGTTTCTGTGTGTGGCTCAGTTTTGATTCCCTCTTTGAGACTACATTTCAAATTGTCCCTAACATATATGGCTACTCCCCCTCCACGTCTAATATATATATCTGTGTGAAATAGTTTAAATCCATTTATTTGATATTCAGCTAATAGTTCTCTATTTTCTACATTCATCCACGTTTCGGTAAGTGCAATAATATCTATTTTTTCTGTGCAGACAAGAGCATTTAATTCGTTATTTTATTTCTTAGACTTCTACTGGTAGTGTATATACCCTAAGTGAATTGTTATTTTGAGGCCCTTCTCTTTCCCTGATCATTTTGCCAATTCCTTTCTCCCACAAACACATAATTTTATTACCTCCTTCTTCCAAATCAATTCCCATACCTCTATCTACTAACAGTTTAAACCCAAACAAGCACCTCTAACCACTTCTTCCAACGAATCAAAACTGAGCCACACACAGAAACTATTTGGATAGAATTAAATGAAAAAGCAAATAATATTATAATAGGTGTTATATATAGGCCACCAAATTTAGACAGAATGGAAGCAAAGCATCTATGGGATGAAATATCTAGAGCATCTAGATCTAACAGTATTTATGTCATGGGTGACTTTATTTTTAGTGGAATAAACTGGTTGAACAAAACAGGGAATAGTGAAGCAGAAGATTTTCTAGAATTAATTGACGATTGCTTTCTTACGCAACACATTAAGGAACCAACGCGGGAAAATAGTATTTTAGATTTAGTGTTAACTAACAGGGAAACACAAATTAATGACATCGAAATAGGGAGTGAGCTAGGGAACAGTGATCACAAAGAAATCAGATTTAGCATGGAATGGAATAGACCAGTAGGAGAAAATTCTGTTAAAGTGCCAGATTTTCGAAAAGCTGATTTTAATAGCCTAAGAAATTTTTTGGGTCAAATAGATTGGAAAGTCTTGGGTATGGGGTGTGGGCCGGTCTTGGAGCGAGACATGAACCCAGCGATAGGTGATGTAAAAGGGGATTTCGATGTGGATTTAATATATAACTTATTTAAGAATATTCTAAACAAAGCACAGGAACGTAGTATACCATACAAATTGAATAGATCGAATACTAATGACCCAAAGTGGATAACAAATAATTTAAAGAACCTTATAGGTAAAAAGAGAGCTTGGTACAAAAGGATTAAGAATGGGGAAGTCAGGTTAGAACAGGAATTCATACAACTGGTTAGAAATGTTAAAAAAGAGATTAGGAAAGCAAAAAGAAACTATGAAGTTCGCATAGCCGAGCAAGCAAAGTCAAATCCTAAAGGGTTTTTTCAGTTATATCGAACTAAGACTAGGGAAAGGATAGGTCCAATAAAATCTGAGACAGGTCAAATAACGGATAATGATAAGGAGATGAGTAGTATTTTTAACAAATATTTTATATATGTATTTACTAAAGAAGAACTTAACAATATGCCTTCAGCCGAACAAGTCTATGTGGGTGGGGATGAGGACAGATTGACTAGTTTAGTAGTTACCAGTAGGATGTAATTAAACAATTAGAAAAACTAAAACCAAACAAATCCCCAGGGCCGGATGAAGTGTTTGCCAGGGTGCTTAAAGAATGCAAAGAGGAGCTTTCCGAGCCACTGTCTACCATATTTAATAAATGAATAGAGTCAGGCAGAGTGCCAGAGTCACGGAAGGTAGCTAATGTGGTACCAATTTTTAAGAAAGGATATAGATCACTTGCGTCAAACTCTCGGCCAATTAGCCTAACGTCTATTGTGGGAAAGTTACTTGAATCAATAATTGCAAATACAATTCGTCTCCATCTTGAAAAACATAAATTAATAAATGAGTCGCAACATGGTTTTACAAATGGCCGTTCATGTTTAACAAATTTGCTAACTTTTTATTCCAGCATAGTTGAGGCAGTTGATAGTGGTAGGGATTGTGATGTTGTGTACCTTGATTTTAGCAAAGCTTTTGATACAGTGCCACATGAAAGACTGATTAAAAAAATAGAAGCTCATGGTATTGGGGGTGCTATATTAACTTGGATTAGGGCATGGCTATTCCAAAGGAAACATAAGAACATGAGAACAAAGGTAACTGCAGAAGGCCTATTGGCCCATACGAGGCAGCTCCTATCTATAACCACCCAATCCCACTCATATACTTGCCCAACCCACGCTTGAAACAATCGAGGGACCCCACCTCCACCACGTTACGCGGTCATTGGTTCCACAAATCAACATCCCTGTTACCGAACCAGTATTTACCCAAGTCTTTTCCAAATCTAAACTTATCCAATTAATACACATTGTTCGTGTTCTGTCTTGAGTTGATAATTTTAATACCCTATTAATACCCCCTTTGTTATATCCATTCATCCACTTGTAAACCTCTATCATGTCACCCCTAACTCTTCGCCTTTCCAGTGAATGACACTTAAGCTTTGTTAATCTTTCTTCATATGAAAGGTTTCTAACTTGGGGAATTAACTTGTCAATCAGGTGCAGTCACAGTGAGAGGTTGTGTTAGCTGGAGCTCCGATTGAAGTAACATTATTATTGCAATAATGGAAGAATTAGTGAAGGATTTGGTGAGTCTGGTTGGAGCTCTGAGAGCAGAGATGGATTCCCTGCGAGAGGAGGTACGACGGCTGAGACTTCGGGAGGAAACGAAGGAGACCAGTGTTGACGGGACCTCATCGTGGAGAGTTATGAAGGATAGGGGTCTTAAGAAGACCTTGACAAGGCCGCCTACAGACGCCCTAAGGACAGCAAATTCATTTGCCATGTTGGAGGACAAGTGCTGTGGTGAGCCTGCAGTTCACTCGGAACGGAAATCAGCGAGGAGCGGCGGAGCGCAAGCCGTTAAGGAGGCTCAGAAAGTTAAGGAGGTACCGAAGCGAATTTTGGTTGTGGGAGATTCCCAGGTGAGGTATTTAGACAGAAAGTTTTGTGCCAGAGATAGGGGGAACAGATTAAAGGTTTGCTATCCGGGAGCTGGAATTGGTGATATTGTTGGAAACATGAATGATATTATGACGGGAAATGGGAACAAACCCATTATTTGTATTAGTGCATGGGGTAATTTCTTCTATGGAAGAAATGAAATGTATGCTCGTGATGGGGTCCATCTATCGAGAGCTGGGGTTGTTGCTGTTGCGAACTCGCTAGAAGAAGTGGTTAGAGGTGTTTGTTTGGGTTTAAACTGTTAGTAGATAGAGGTATGGGAATTGATTTGGAGGAAGGAGGTAATAAAAGTATGTGTTTGTGGGAGAAAGGAATTGGCAAAACGATCAGGGAAAGAGAAGGTCCGCAAAATAACAATTCACTTAGGGTATATTACACTAACAGTAGAAGTCTAAGAAATAAAATTAACGAATTAAATGCTCTTGTCTGCACAGAAAAAATAGATATTATTGCACTTACCGAAACGTGGATGAATGTAGAAAATAGAGAACTATTAGCTGAATATCAAATATATGGATTTAAACTATTTCACACAGATAGATATATTAGACGAGGAGGTGGAGTAGCCATATATGTTAGGGACAATTTGAAATGTAGTCTCAAAGAGGGAATCAAAACAGAGCCACACACAGAAACTATTTGGATTGAATTAAACGAAAAAGCTAATAATATTATAATAGGAGTAATATATAGGCCACCAAATTTAGACAGAATGGAAGCAAAGCATCTATGGGATGAAATATCTAGAGCATCTAGATCTAACAGGAACGTAGTATACCATACAAATTGAATAGATCGAATACTAATGACCCAAAGTGGATAACAAAGAATTTGAAGAACCTTATAGGTAAAAAGAGAGCTTGGTACAAAAGGATTAAAAATGGGGAGGTCACTTTAGAACAGGAATTCGTACAACTGGTTAGAAATGTTAAAAAAGAGATAAGGAAAGCAAAAAGAAACTATGAAGTTCGCATAGCAGGGCAAGCAAAGACAAATCCTAAAGGGGTTTTTCAGTTATATCGTACTAAGACTAGGGAAAGGATAGGTCCATTAAAAACTGATACAGGTCAAATAACAGATAGTGATGAAGAGATGAGTAGTATTTTTAATAAATATTTTGTATCTGTATTTACTAGAGAGGAGCTTGGCAGTGTGCCTTCAGCTGAACAAGTCTATGTGGGTGGGGACGAGGACAGGTTGACGAGTTTAGCAGTTACCAGGGAGGATGTTCTTAAACAAATAGTAAAACTCAAACCAAACAAATCCCCAGGGCCGGATGAAGTGTTTGCCAGGGTGCTTAAAGAATGCAAAGAGGAGCTTTGTGACCCACTGTCAACCATATTTAATAAATCAATAGAGTCAGGCAGAGTGCCAGAGTTTTGGAAAGTTGCTAATGTGATACCAGTTTTTAAGAAAGGAGATAGATCACTTGCGTCTAACTATCGACCAATTAGCCTAACGTCTATTGTGGGAAAGTGACTCGAATCTATAATAGCAAATAAAATTCGTCTTCATCTTGAAAAACATAAATTAATAATCGAGTCGCAACATGGTTTTATAAATGGCCGTTCATGTTTAACAAATTTGTTATCTTTTTATTCTAGCATAGTTGAGGCAGTTGATAGTGGTAAGGATTGTGATGTTGTGTACCTTGACTTTAGCAAAGCTTTTGATACAGTGCCACATGAAAGACTGATTAAAAAGATAGAAGCTCATGGTATTGGGGGTGCTATATTAAGTTGGATTAGGGCATGGCTATTCCAAAGGAAACAGTTAGTATAAATGGGGTTAAGTCAGAGTGGGATAATGTTGTTAGTGGAGTACCTCAGTGCTCTGTCCTGGGACCTCTGTTGTTTATAATATATATAAATGATTTAGATTCAGGTTTGAGTAGCAACATCTGCAAATTTGCAGATGATACAAAAATCGGTAGGGAAATTAACACGAAAGAAGACTCGCTATCACTTCAAGTTGATCTAAATAGGGTTTTAGAATCGTCAAAAGATTGGCAGATGCAGTTTAATGCTGATAAATGTAGAGTTTTGAGACTGGGTAATGATATAGTTACAAGATACGAGCTAGATGGTGTTGAGATTGCGAAGTCGGATTGCGAAAGGTATCTGGGAGTTATGATTAGTAAGAATTTAAAACAAAATGATCAATGCATGAATGTTCGTAATAAGGCGAATAGGACACTGGGATTTATTAATCGAAGCGTTAGTAACAAGACACCTGGTGTGGTTCTTCAGCTATATCTTGCTCTGGTTAGGACCCATTTAGATTATGCAGTTCTGTTTTGGTCGCCGCACTATAGAATGGATATAAATTCACTTGAACGTGTCCAGCGTAGGATGACAAAGTTAATTCCCCAAATTAGAAGTCTTTCATATGAAGAAAGATTAATAAAGCTTAAATTGCATTCACTGGAAAGACGAAGAGTTAGGGGTGACATGATAGAAGTTTACAAGTGGATGAATAGACATAACAAAGGGAATATTAATAGGGTATTAAAAGTATCAAATCAAGACAGAACACGAAACAATGGGTATAAATTGGATAAGTTTAGATCTAGGAAAGACTTGGGTAAATGCTGGTTCGGTAACAGGAAAGTTGTTTTGTCGAACCAATTATCGCGTAATGTGGTGGAGGTGGGGTCCCACGATTGTTTCAAGCACGGGTTGGACATGTATATGATTCATTTCTACCATAGAAGTGTTCCCAGTTGCCTATGAAAGATATTGCATTTGATTTGCAATATCTTTCCAGCCGGCAATTGACACCAATTGCCCTCGACATCCATTCATTTCCCACTCCCTTTCTTGGAAGAATGCCACATATGATCGGGATTCCTCCTTTGCTCCTAACTAATTCAATGGCTGTCCTGAATCTCTGTATTAGTTCCTCACTCCTAACTCGTCCAACATCATTACCCCCTGCACTAATACAAATAATGGGTTTGTTCCCATTTCCCGTCATAATATCATTCATGTTTCCAACAATATCACCAATTCCAGCTCCCGGATAGCAAACCCTTAATCTGTTCCCCCTATCTCTGGCACAAAACTTTCTGTCTAAATACCTCACCTGGGAATCTCCCACAACCAAAATTCGCTTCGATTCTCCCTTTTCCTTTTGAGCAGTTTGAGGGACCTGCGCTTCAATGCTCCTCGTTGCTTTGTCTTTGCCTCCTCGTTGACCAACAGGTTCACCACAGCACTCGTCCTCTAATACGTCAAATGCGTTAAAAGTCCTTAGGTGTAGCTATTAGTTGTCGGTTTTGCCAAGGTCTTCTTAAGACCCCTGTCTTTCACAACTTGCCACGACGAGGTCTTCTTAATACTGGTCTCCTCCTTTGTTTCTTCCTGCTGTTGTATCAGCTATCGTACCACCTCCCGTAGCGAATCCAACTCTGTCCTCAGAGCTCCAACCAGACTCACCAGCTCCTTCACTAATCCTTCCATTATTGTTACAACAATGTTAGTACAATCGGAGCTCCAGCCAACACACCCTCTCACTGAGCTAAATAAAGATGCACACCTTGCACTTAATATCACAGTGAATACTGAGCTAAATAAAGTCCATCTTTGGCTAGCTGCCAACAAACTCACCCTCAACATTGACAACTTTCTATATTTTGTTTGGCAATAAATCCTCAAATCAAAAAAATCTCAGGATAAATAATACCCAAAATTGTAACAAAATAGACGGCAAATTTCTTGGCGTTCTCATTGACCACAAGCTGAATTTCCAGGGAAATTCACATTCTAAATATATCGAAAAAAGTTTCAAAAACTATTGGCATTATTTGCAGGCCATGAGTCACAATAAGTATGTCGTGGCTGAAGTATGTTGACCAGACCACACACTAGAAGTTGAAGGGACGACGACGTTTCTCATTCTCAAGTCGACTTGAGAATGGTCCAGGACGGACCGAAACGTCGTCGTCCCTTCAACTTCTAGAGTGTGGTCTGGTCAACATTGGCATTATTTCTTAGATCAGATATTATGTACCTCGCCCTGCCCTCGTGACGCTCTATAACTCCCTCATCTATACTTATCTCAGCTATGGTATCTGTGCTTGGGGTTCTACTCCGAGTTCTACTACCCAAAATCATTTACGTCCTCTAATTACTCAACACAAAGCTGCTATTTGGACAATATCCAACTCTGGCCCCTGATATCACTCGGTACCCCTTCTCAAATCTCTGAATATGTTAGATATTAAGTCACTGCACATCCTCTCATGTGTATCATATATATAAATATATATATTATATATATAAATATATATATTATATATATATATATATATATAATATATGTAAATATATATATATATATATATATATATATATATATATATATATATTATATATATATATATATATATATTATATATATAATATATATATATATATTTTCATTGAAGGTTGCAACAGAACCCATGAGCACCACACCAAAAAACAAATACCTTTTTGATATTCCAAGAGTATGACTTAATCAAACTAGAAATGCTCTACAAATCAAGGGACCCAGGATGTGGAATGACCTTCCCAATCATGTTAAAGACTGTACTTCTCTCAACCAGTTTAAGATAAAACTAAGCACTACCTAATTAACTCCCTGTAACCTACCTTACCCCTATAGTGTCAACCCTATAATGTCTGTTATTTTTAAACAATGCTGTTTGTCGACCATGGCTGTTTTCCTGCCGTGTTCCCCCATTTATTATTTTTATATTTTCTCAACCTATTTTATACTTTAATCTTAATTAGTAGTTTTAGTTTTTTAGTGTTTTTCCTGCAAAAAGTCTTTGCGTAATAGTGGTTTTAGGCATTGTATGTACTATCTCTATCTATAAAGTCATCAATATCTGTATCACCCCTTGTATCTATAAAGTCATCAATATCTGTATCACCCCTTGTATGTATATACCTTACCTAAATAAACATTTGAATTTTGAAATTGCTTGTTAATTCATGAAATCCGAGAATGATGATTGATTGAATAGTGCAATTACCCAGGCTCGAATATCTAGATAATTCACAATTGTTTTAAAATAATAAGTCACCTTCAGTGACGAATACTGGATTTTAGTCAGTAATCTTCTTCAAAGATTAATTTAGCAACTGAGCTAGGGTCAGCCTCACACGAGGTCAGTGGGGAGATCAGTCAGTGTGGGTTAGACATCCTGGAAGGTCAACATCTCTCTCTCTCCAGAAGCAGGGCTGAACAAATGTGGTATTACATTTGTGGAACCTAGCTGTGGTACTTAAGATAATTGTTCTGAGTTATAACAGTGTAGAATCCACATTATTTGTTGTAGTCAATTACGATTGCCTCAGTTAGGAAAATATTCAGTTTAGGAAGTGTTCAGATAGCACGTATTAATTTTTCATTTATTTGATAATCTTTGATTCAATAATTTCTTTTTAGAATTTATGGTGTTAAGTGAAATTTTCACCAACGTTTATTTTATTTTATACTGTTTGTTGATAGGCTCAAGCCCTGCTTGGGACTAACACCCTCTGCAAGCATGCAAGCAGTTAATTAATATCCCAGATAATCCCTTTGTACATTATTTTAATTTCACACTTAACGTAAATCTTATCCCTCTTTTTCTGATAACAGCATTTTCAGGGATTGATGGTATCCTACTTTGCCATCAATTGGGGGAATTACCCAGTGGGTAGAAGATAGCAGGTGGTGGCGAAGTTAAAGAGGGTTGCTGTGTAGCATAGAAGGGTACGGTATCCTCGGGTCGTGATATCTAAACGATCGAACGTTTTAGATCCCGAGGGGTTGAACTGAAGGTTACACAGTAGAACTCTGGTCTGTAAGAATTACTTAATAACAACCAGCATTTAACCAGTAAGTGAGGTTACTGGTTAAAGGCTGACCCCCGTTACAACGAGGTCTATTTAATACTGGTTTCTTCCTGATGTTGTTGGATTGACGATTGGCAGAGTTGGATTCCCGTAGGGAATTGGCCTCAGAGCTCCAACTAGATTCATCAGCTCCTTCACTACGCTTTCCATTATTGAAATGGTAATATTACTACAATCGGAGCTCCAGCTAACACATCCTCTCACTCTGACTGACAAGGGAATAAGTGTATGTGTGGTGGTTATAAGCAGGAGCTGCCTCGTATTGCCAATTGGCCATCTGCCTCGTACTGCCAATAGGCCTTCTGCAGTTACCTTTATTTCTTATGTTCCAGCTCCATATTTAGATGCCATAAATTTGAAAGTGGAGGGCCTCAGGCTCTGTTATTCATAACATAAATAAATGATTTAGATTCAGTTTTGAGCATCAATATTTGCAAATTTGCCAAATACAAAAACTGGGAAGGGGAATAAACACCAAAAAAGACTCGCTATCACTTTAAGACGATCTAAATAGTTTTAAAATGGTCAAAAGATTGGCAGATGCAATTTAATGCTGATAAATATAAGGATTTGAGACTAGGTAATGATGATTTATTTCATAACATCTGGAATAACACAATAACATCTGGTGTAATTCTTCAGCTATATCTGTTGGCAGAGAAGATCCAACAAATTAGATTAACAAATATTTGTTAATAATGCATAAAAATATTCGCAATAGTATCGTATTGGATGAAAACTAAAGACATTAAAATTTGTATTGCTTTATTGAAACTAGGAAGAACAACAGAACATCTACATATTTTGGCCAGCATTGAAAACACTAACAATATCTATATTCATAACGTGATGACTACTGCTGGAGACAAGTTTGGGTTATTTGGTACAGCTTTGTGTCCGTGCAAGTTACGGTGTGGTACTCAGGAGAATAATAGTTCCTCAATAAAGTGGCTGATCCGTGCAAGGTCACCGTTTTAATGAACGTACTAATATAAGCCTCTGGTACCAACACGGTCGAGGACGCAGTTTCAGATACAAACACTGTAACATTCGTGAAGGTGGTGAGGTAGACGAGGGCATAATCAGTGATGGTTTTCGAATGTACCGCAGTGAGTGTTTCAGTGGTTGTGATAAACTCAGTTTCGATGATTCTGTCGATCTCAGTTTGGGTGATATCCACATTGTGTGTGACGAAGCGATTTTCAGGCAAATAGCGAGTTTCAAATATGTTTTTGATTTTTGTGACGTACACCTCTTGAGGAGATTCTGTCACCGTCACTAAAACATTACTATACACAGGGTAGAAATCTGTGTTTGTGACAGTTCGAACGTTGTATTTAGTGAGCGTAACGCCAGTGTAGACAGCCGACAGATGGACAGGAAACATAGTAACATTAGTGAATGTATAGTGCTCGGAGAATGGATATACAGGGGTTGGTACGTGACTGTTTCCAGCAAGACCCTGCTGCAGGATCACAATCAGAAGCACCAGGGGAAACAGTGCCATTGTGTGTTCATGCAAGGTTACTGCGACTAACTGATTCTTCTTAGACCCGTCTCGGCCTTTTATTCCATCTGATCTGCTAAGCTTTCACCTCACCATCACTCCAGTCCTCATATTGCTTAAGAACATAAGAACAAAGGTAATTGCAGAAGGCCTATTGGCCCATACGAGGCAGCACCTATCTATAACCACCCAATCCCACTCATATACATGTCCAACCCACGCTTGAAACAATCGAGGGACCCCACCTCCACCACGTTACGCGGTAATTGGTTCCACAAATCAACAACCCTGTTACCGAACCAGTATTTACCCAAGTCTTTCCTAAATCTAAACTTATCCAATTTATACATATTGTTTCGTGTTCTGTCTTGAGTTGATACTTTTAATGCCCTATTAATATCCCCTTTGTTACGTCCATTCATCCACTTGTAAACTTCTATCATGTCACCCCTAACTCTTCGTCTTTCCAGTGAATGCAATTTAAGCTTTATTAATCTTTCTTCATATGAAAGACTTCTAATTTGGGGAATTAATTTAGTCATCCTACGCTGGACACGTTCAAGTGAATTTATAGCCATTCTATAGTACGGTGACCAAAACTGAACTGCATAATCTAAATGGGGCCTAACCAAAGCAAGATATAGCTGAAGAACCACACCAGGTGTTTTGTTACTAACTCTTCGATTAATAAATCCCAGTGTCCTATTTGCCTTATTACAAATATTCATGCATTGATCCTTTTGTTTTAAATTCTTATTTATTATAACTCCCAGATCCCTTTCGCAATTCGACTTCGCAATCTAGCTTGTATCTTGTAACTCCATCATTACCCAACCTCAAAACTCTACATTTATCAGCATTAAACTGCATCTGCCAATCCTTTGACCATTTCAAAACCCTATCTAGATCAATTTGAAGTGATAGTGAGTTCTCCTCCGAATTAATTTCCCTACCGATTTTCATATCATCGGCAAATTTGCAAATGTTGCTACTCAAACCTGAATCTAAATCATTTATATATATTATAAACAACAGAGGTCCCAGGACAGAGCCTTGAGGCACTCCACTTACAACATTTTCCCACTCTGACTTGACTCCATTTATACTTACTCTCTGTTTCCTTTGGTATAGCCATGCCCGAATCCAGATTAATATAGCGCCCCCAATACCATGAGCCTCTATCTTTTAACATAAACATAAGAACAAAGGTAACTGCAGAAGGCCTATTGGCCCATACGAGGCAGCTCCTATTCTATAACCACCCAATCCCACTCATATACTTGTCCAACCCGTGCTTGAAACAATCGAGGGACCCCACCTCCACAATGTTACGCGGCAATTGGTTCCACAAATCAACAACCCTGTTACTGAACCAGTATTTACCCAAGTCTTTCCTAAATCTAAACTTATCCAATTTATTTCCATTGTTTCGTGTTCTGTCCTGTGTTGATACTTTTAATACCCTATTAATATCCCCCCGGTTATGTCCATTCATCCACTTGTAAACCTCTATCATGTCACCCCTAACTCTTCGCCTTTTTTAATCAGTCTATCATGTGGCACTGTATTACGAGCTTTGCTAAAGTCAAGGTACACAACATCACAATCCTTACCACTATCAACTGCCTGACCTATGCTAGAATAAAAAGATAACAAATTTGTTAAACATGAACGGCCATTTACAAAACCATGTTGCGACTCATTTATTAATTTATGTTTTTCAAGATGGAGATGAATTTTATTTGCAATTATAGATTCGAGTAACTTTCCCACATTTTATACCCATTTTTATATTTTATGTGATATTTTATGTCACTTGCAAGTGATATTTTATGTCACTTGCGTCCAACTATCGACCAATTAGCCTAACGTCTATTTTGGGAAAGTTACTTGAATCGATAATTGCAAATAAAATTCGTCTTCATCTTGATAAACACAAATTAAGAAATGAGTCGCAACATCGTTTTACAAATTTTCGGGAGGAAACGAAGGAGGAGACCAGTGTTGACGGGACCTCATCGTGGAGAGTCGTGAAGGACAGGGGTCTTAAGAAGACCTTGACAAGGCCGCCTACAGACGCCCTAAGGACAGCAAATTCATTTGCCGTGTTGGAGGACGAGTGCTGTGGTGAGCCTGCAGTTCACTCGGAACGAAAATCAGCGAGGAGCGGCGGAGCGCAGGCCCCTCAGGCTGCTCAGAAAGTTAAGGAGGTACCGAAGCGAATTTTGGTTGTGGGAGATTCCCAGGTGAGGTATTTAGACAGAACGTCTTGTGCCAGAGATAGGGGGAACAGATTAAGGGTTTGCTATCCGGGAGCTGGAATTGGTGATATTGTTGGAAACATGAATGATATTATGACGGGAAATGGGAACAAACCCATTATTTGTATTAGTGCATCGGGTAATGATGTTGGGCGAGTTAGGAGTGAGGAACTAATACAGAGATTCAGGACAGCCATTGAATTAGTTAGGAGCAAGGGAGGAATCCCGATCATATGTGGCATTCTTCCAAGAAAGGGAGTGGGAAATGAATGGATGTCGAGGGCACTTGGTGTCAATTGCCGGCTGAAAAGATATTGCAAATCAATTTTTTTTTATTTATAAGAAAAAATAAGAATTTTTTGGGGTCAAATAGATTGGAAAGTCTTGGGTATGGGGTGTGGGCCGGTCTTGGAGCGAGACATGAACCCAGCGATAGGTGACGTAAAAGGGCTTTCGATGTGGATTTAATATATAACTTATTTAAGAATATTCTAAACAAAGCACAGGAACGTAGTATACCATACAAATTGAATAGATCGAATACTAATGAACCAAAGTGGATAACAAATAATTTAAAGAACCTTATAGGAAAAAGAGAGCTTGGTACAAAAGGATTAAGAATGGGGAAGTCAGTTTAGAACAGGAATTCATACAACAAAGGAACATAAGAACAAAGGTAACTGCAGAAGGCCTATTAGCCCATACGAGGCAGCTCCTATCTATAACCACCCAATCCCACTCATATACTTGTCCAACGCATGCTTGAAACAATCGAGGGGCCCCACATCCACCACGTTACGCGGCAATTGGTTCCACAAATCAACAACCCTGTTACTGAACCAGTATTTACCTAAGTCTGTCCTAAATCGAAACTTATCCAATTTATATCCATTGCTCGTGTTCTGTCTTGTGTTGATATTTTTAATACCCTATTAATATCCCCCCTGTTATGTCCATTCATCCACTTGTAAACCTCTATCATGTCACCCCTAACTCTTTGCCTTTCCAGTGAATGCAACTTAAGCTTTGTTAATCTTTCTTCATATGAAAGATTTCTAATTTGGGGAATTAACTTAGTCATCCTACGCTGGACACGTTCAAGTGAATTTATATCCATTCTATAATACGGCGACTAAAACTGAACTGCATAATCTAAATGGGGCCTAACCAGAGCAAGATATAGCTTAAGAACCACACCAGGAGTCTTGTTACTAACGCTTCGATTAATAAATCCCAATGTCCTATTCGCCTTATTACGAACATTCACGCATTGATCCTTTTGTTTTAAATTCTTACTGATCATAACTCCCAGATCCCTTTCGCAGTCCGACTTCGCAATCTCAACACCATCTAGCTCGTATCTTGTAACCCTATCATCATTACCTAGCCTCAGAACTCTACATTTATCAGCATTAAACTGCATTTGCCAATCCTTTGACCATTTCAAAACCCTATCTAGATCAACTTGAAGTGATTGATTGATGATTGATGAAGATTAAGCCACCCAAGAGGAGGCACGGGCATGAATAGCCCGTAAGTGGTACAATTTTTTTTTCTCATTATTCTGAGGTTGCATTTAACCATCAAGCTGTTATCGCGGGGGAGGATACAGCTTCACAGTCTTTATGAGGGTGTCCAGCTGCTGAACACCTTTGTTGACCAGGAGAGTGGCTGTGTTGATGGCTTCAGGGTGGCCACTGCATGATTCAGGAACTCTTAAAGCTCTTCTAAGGTCATTGGTTGCTTCACATTCCAGAAGATAGTGAAGTAATGGCTTTTCTGTGACAGTTTGGCAGAAGATGCACTCTCTCTGTCGGGGCTCACCAATCTCCCAGTTGCATCTGTAACCTAGACGTAGTCTATATAACCTAACTGCTATTTCCCTGTGGATTCCTTTTGGGATATTTAACCTTTCTAATTTGGTTGCCTGAAGATACCATGTTGCAGATGGCGAACCTTCAGCTATTCTCTGGTGCAGGTAGGCTTTGTTGAGATGTGAGAGTTTTTTGGTGATGATGTTTTTTATGTTCTCTAGGCTGGGTTGAATTGTTTTATGTATCACTGGATGACGGAGTTGCCAATTTAGCAATTTCATCAGCTTTTTCATTTAATGGGATTCCAATATGGGATGGGATCCAGTTTAAAGTTATGTTGAGGCCTTTACCTTTAGCGACTGCTCCAAGATACAAAATGGTGGTAATTATTTCCACATTATCTTTCCACTGTTTTTGTCCTAGTATTTGAAGTGCAGCTTTTGAGTCTGTGTGTATGATTGCATTTTGAGTGTTTTGTGCAATCACATATGCGAATGTCTGTTGTATGGCAAACAGCTCAGTTTGGGTTGATGATACTAGTCCTCCCAGTCTCCAATAGGCCTGTACGCTGGCCGTGCAAAGAGCAGCGCCAGCACTCTCATATTCTGTGTCCACCGATCCGTCTGTGAAGATGTGGGTGGCTCCTGCTACTGCTATGCTATACATTTGCTCTTCTATTATGCGCCTTAGGATTGTCGGATCATAGGCAGCCTTTTTCATTGGGAGACTTTCTATTACTATTTTGAAAGTAGGCTCTTCCCACGGCGCGGAAGGAGTGTAATTTGGGTGTGGATGATCACCCTCTCTATCAAGAATCATGTTTTTTAAATGTAGTCTGTTTAGGACTTTTCCTGCTCTTGCAACCCAAGAGTTTCCATTGTTTTGGCATAGTCCAACCACCAAGGCCTGCCGTACTGGGATTGGATCAGAAGAAATAATTATCTTACTGACAATTGTAGCTGTCCTTTGTGATATTCTTTCTTGTAGAGAGGGCAAACCCGTCTCCAGTCTAAGAGTTTCAAGCCTGGTCCACATGGGGGCTCCCAGTGCGGCTCTCATAGCATTGTTTTGGGCAACTTCAAGCTTTTTCCACTGTTGGTGTGATAAATTTGTGAGTGCAGGTGCGGCATAATCGATCACTGATCTGACTCCCTGTACATAGTATGTGCGAAGGACTTGCAGATTGGCTCCTCCAGAAAGGGAGGTTAGCGACCTGAGGATTGCCGTCCAGGCCGCAGTTCGCTCCTTCAAGTAAGTGACCTCAGCATTAAAATTCATGTGTGTGTCCAGGATGATTCCTAGATACTGATAGGTGTCGACCCATTCAATTGGTTGACCTTGTACTGTGAGTTGGATGTTGGGCTTCGCTATTTTTATGGGCATGGCCTTTGTCTTTGAGGGGTTGAGTTTGATCCCAATCTGTTTTGCCTCTTTACTGATGCAGTCTAAGCATTTGGGTGCAATGCTTAGACGGGAAGGGATGCGCGCCGCATCCCTTCCTTTTATGATGATGACAAAGTCGTCCGAGTAGATTAGCAGCCTGCAGTGATGTGGAAGTTTCAACCTCATTATTCTTTTCATTAAACAGTTGAAGAGAAGAGGGCTTAGAATACCTCCTTGCGGTGTACCATTTTCATGTCTTTTGTACTCTGACTGTGAGTACAAAACTGTGCCATGAAGTTTTACTCTTGCTTCTCTGTTTATAAGACAGTTTTTGGGCCAGGAGAGCAGGTTGCCTCTGACCTCTTTGTCAATGAGGCAGCAGAGAATAGCTGGGGCGCTAGCCAGTTCAAAGGCTTTTTCGAGGTCCAGGAATATCAGCATTCCTGGTCTGTCATTCAAGTGGGCTAACAGAGTTGTAATACATTCCACTGTGCCAACCCCTCTTCTATAGGCATACATATCATGGTGCAGTTTAGGCATTTTCCACTCCAGTCTGTTGAGTGCCATTCTGTCAGCCGTCTTGGCTGCACAGCTTTGGAGAGAGATGGGCCTGGGATTAGCTGGATCTTTGGGTTTTGGGATCGGCACTATGTCTGCTCTATTCCAAGCAGAAGGTCTAGTTTGAGAAGTCCAGGCTAAATTAATTAACCTTAGGTATGCAGCGTCTCCCTCTGGGCCGAGGTTTCTAATAATTTTATAGGTTATTTTGTCGGCTCCAGGGGATGTATCCTTAGAGTTTTTCTTAGCACGATTGAGCTCATCCAGTGTGAAGGGGGCATTAGTGTCAGAGACTTCTTCACATGCTGTAAGGATTCTGTGCCACCTTTCTTCCTCTAGTCCGGTCTGTACTGCTAATACATCTGGTGGAAGTTGATTGCTGGCTGCTCTCTCTGCAAACCTGGTTGTCAGTACTTCGGCTTCCTGTTGAGGATCCTTAGGGTGTGGAGCTTTAGGTGTTTTATTCCCTTTGGCTCGGTGAATTTGCTGCCACATCTCCGAGAGAGAGGTGTGTTCATTCAGGTGTGAACACCATTCCAGCCACTTTTGTTCTTTTATTTGTCTGGTCTCTCGATGCACATGTTCCTTGACCTCACAAAGTAAGATCCTGTTCTGGTCACTTGGCTGCTTTTTGTATAGCTTTCTTGTTCTGCTGAGTCTATGGTTGAGTTCTTTGACACGTTCGCAATAGTACCAATGATCTTTATGGTGTCCGGTGGACTGTTTTTTCAGTGGGATTGAGTGGTTGGCTGCACTTTGAATCGCTTTTACAAATTCTTGTTCTGCCTGATTAATGTCTTCGGGAAGATCATAGTTTCTTTGCCACTCTGAAATGAGGTTTTGAAATCGGTCCCAGTTTGCTAAAGCAAAGTTCCAGGCTTCAGATGGAGGCGGAGGTGGGGTGGGTAGGTCTAACTGAAGATCAATTTGGACCCCATAGTGGTCGCTTGTGAGTGTGGGCTCAACTGACCATGTTGCTGCATCTCTTAGGGAGGCTGAAACGAAGGTAAGGTCTAATCTGCCTCCTTGGATGTGGGAAGGTTCATTCTTGTTTAGAATTTGTATTTCTGGAAGCTGGTCCAGTAGATGTGTAATGTGTATGCCAGCTTCATTTGTTCTGTTCGAGCCCAGTGCCAATCGATGATGGGCATTAAAATCTCCACAAATGATTGTTTGTTGTTGTCGCGTATCCAAATAACACAGAGAGATCCATTTCGGCATGTGGAGACCTGTACACATTGAACACTTCAAGTTTGTCGTGTCTTAGCTCAATGGTAACTCCCATTACCTCTGTCCCTGCTCCACAATTGGGTGGGCTGGTTATGGACTTGGAGATCAGGTCACATTTTACATAGATTGCACATCCCCTGGATTGCCCATTGATCCATGGAAGGAAGAAGCCTCGATAGCCTGAGATTTTAGGTTCTAATCCGGCTCGAAGCAAGCTCTCCTGTAGTATCAGGATGTCTATGCCCTTGGTTGCTGCTATGCATTGCAAGTGTTGCAGTTTAGTGCGCAGTCCTTACGCATTCCATTGCAGGATCTTTAGACCTCTAGGTTCTTGGAATTTGCTGATAATTCCGTGGTATCCATGGAGTCTGATGAACACGCCATGGAAGTTGCAATTGGTGTATAGGTTCTTAGTGGACCTGAAATTGACTCATCAATGTCGCTTTCCGACGAGCTGGACTCTATCTGTTTTTTATGGGGGTGTCTCCTGCCCTGCTGTCTTGACGGTGTGGATATTACATCTTCGAATTTCTTGAGCTTGTGCTCAATTGTCTTCCGAGTCTCTGTGGTTTGCTTGATTCCATGTGATGATAGCAGACTTTCGATCAACTCAGTGACCAAAGTTTTGAGCATTGGCCAGAGAGCGTTCAGTTCAGTGGGAGCACCATTTAATGCTGTGCAGGTTTGGGGCCTAGTAGCTTTTAGACCCTTCTCGGTGGTAACTTTGACACTGGAATTGCTACTCCTATTGGCCCCAGTGTGCTTGCTGGATGAAATGGGAGGCCGACTGCTTTGAACATGATTCTTGTGTCCTCCATCTTTCTTTTTGTCCTGTACAGAGGACTTCTCACCCTTCACCATGGCCGATGGTGAAGGGCCGTGTGCCGCCTCTTCCTGAGTGGGTAGACCCCACGCGGTTTTAGTGGGCATGGGAGCTGGTATTCGTTTTGGTGGGGGTTTCGGCTCCGCTGTAGGAGTGGTGGGGTTCGTTTGAAGCCTTTTGAGCCTTTCAGGGCATTTCAAGTTCCAGGCATGATGTGCCTTGGAACAATTTGGGCATTTTGCCTGAACAGAGTGGTTTGCCTTGAGTTTATCAATACATGTTTTTGTGTCATGGGGCCGGCTGCAGACTCCGCACCTCACTGGGCGTTGGCAGCCATCTTTGTGATGCCCAAATCTCTGACATCTGAAGCATCTTAGGGGTTCTGGGGTGTAAGGCCTGTGTTGGAACACGCCCCAGATTCCAAGGTCAAGTTTCTCCGGGATCTGTCCTCTTACTGTGAGAAGGACTTGTCGAGTTTCCTGTTTTGTGGTTCGTACTTGGCATCTCTCTGCTGACACCACTTAGTTCAGCTTTTCGAGATGGCCAAGGGCCATATGCAAGGGATAGTGGAGGACAATGATTTTACTTATTTTATCCTCTGGTTTCAGTTCCTCACATTTTGCGAAATTTTTTAGAATCGTAGCGGCCGACTCGTCTTTAGGCCTCAGAATGTATTCTCCTCTGAGATTAGGTTTTGCTCTGATCTGGAGCTGGGGGTACTCTTTTTCCAGGTCCACTACAGTAGCATAGGAAGACTTACCTTCGGTGTGCTGCACTTTGAAGATTGGAAGCGTAGATCTAGTCTGAGGCACTGGGAGAGCTGGAGAAGCTGGAGAGATTAATGGGCGATGGGTCGTCATGGAGTGGCTTGTCCTGTTTGCCTTATTCATGACTTGACTGACATAGTGAGCTGCTCCGACCGGTTTAGCAAAGCAGTTCTTGAAGGGGTAATGAATAAGGAAACACGAAACAATGGGTATAAATTCAAGGAAAGACTTGGGTAAATACTGGTTCAGTAACAGGGTTTTTGATTTGTGGAACCAATTGCCGCGTAACGTGGTGGAGGTGGGGTCCCTCGATTGTTTCAAGCGCGGGTTGGACAAGTATATGAGTGGGATTGGGTGGTTATAAATAGGAGCTGCCTCGTATGGGCTAATAGGCCTTCTGCAGTTACCTTTGTTCTTGTGTTCATGACTCTGGCACTCTGCCCAACTCTATTGATTTATTAAATATGGTAGACAGTGGCTCGTAAAGCTCCTCTTTGCATTCTTTAAGCACCCTGGCAAACACTTCATCCGGCCCTGGGGATTTGTTTGGTTTGAGTTTTACTATTTGTTTAAGAACATCCTCCCTGGTAACTGCTAAACTCGTCAACCTGTCCTCGTCCCCATCCACATAGACTTGTTCGGCTGAAGGCATATTGTTAAGTTCCTCTTTAGTAAATACAGATACAAAATATTTATTAAAAATACTAATCATCTCTTCATCACTATCTGTTATTTGACCTGTCTCAGTTTTTAATTGACCTATCCTTTCCCTAGTCTTAGTACGATATAACTGAAAAAACCCTTTAGGATTTGTCTTTGCTTGCCCTGCTATGCGAACTTCATAGTTTCTTATTGCTTTCCTAATCTCTTTTTTAACATTTCTAACCAGTTGTACGAATTCCTGTTCTAAAGTGACCTCCCCATTTTTCATCCTTTTGTACCAAGCTCTCTTTTTACCTATAAGGTTCTTCAAATTCTTTGTTATCCACTTTGGGTCATTGGTATTCGATCTATTCAATTTGTATGGTATACTACATTCCTGTGCTTTGTTTAGAATATTCTTAAATAAGTTATATATTGAATCCACATCGAAATCCCCATTTACGTCACCTATCGCTGGGTTCATGTCTCGCTCCAAGACCGGCCCACACCCCATACCCAAGACTTTAAGAACATAAGAACATAAGAACAAAGGTAACTGCAGAAGGCCTATTGGCCCATACGAGGCAGCTCCTATTCTATAACCACCCAATCCCACTCATATACTTGTCCAACCCGCGCTTGAAACAATCGAGGGACCCCACCTCCACAACGTTACGCGGCAATTGGTTCCACAAATCTACAACCCTGTTACTGAACCAGTATTTACCCAAGTCTTTCCTAAATCTAAACTTATCCAATTTATACCCATTGTTTCGTGTTCTGTCCTGTGTTGATACTTTTAATACCCTATTAATATCCCCCTTGTTATGTCCATTCACCCACTTGTAAACCTCTATCATGTCGCCCCTAACTCTTCGCCTTTCCAGTGAATGCAACTTAAGCTTTGTTAATCTTTCTTCATATGAAAGATTTCTAATTTGGGGAATTAACTTAGTCATCCTACGCTGGACACGTTCAAGTGAATTTATATCCATTCTATAATATGGCGACCAAAACTGAACTGCATAATCTAAATGGGGCCTAACTAGAGCAAGATATAGCTTGAGAACCACACCAGGTGTCTTGTTACTAACGCTGCGATTAATAAATCCAAGTGTCCGATTTGCCTTATTACGAACATTTATGCATTGATCCTTTTGTTTTAAATTCTTACTAATCATAACTCCCAGATCCCTTTCGCAATCCGACTTCGCAATCACAACACCATCTAGCTCGTATCTTGTAACTCTATCATCATTACCTAACCTCAGAACTTTACATTTATCAGCATTAAACTGCATCTGCCAATCCTTTGACCATTTCAAAACCCTATCTAGATCAACTTGAAGTGATAGTGAGTCCTCCTCCGAATTAATTTCCCTACCGATTTTCGTATCATCGGCAAATTTGCAAATGTTGCTACTCAAACCTGAATCTAAATCATTTATATATATTATAAACAACAGAGGTCCCAGGACAGAGCCTTGAGGCACTCCACTTACAACATTTTCCCACTTTGACTTGATTCCATTTATACTAACTCTCTGTTTCCTTTGGTATAGCCATGCCCTAATCCAGCTTAATATAGCACCCCCAATACCATGAGACTCTATCTTTTTAATCAGTCTTTCATGTGGCACTATATCAAAAGCTTTGCTAAAGTCAAGGTACACAACATCGCAATCCTTACCACTATCAACTGCCTCAACTATGCTAGAATAAAAAGATAACAAATTTGTTAAACATGAACGGCCATTTATAAAACCATGTTGCGACTCAATTATTAATTTATGTTTTTCAAGATGAAGACGAATTTTATTTGCTATTATGGATTCGAGTAACTTTCCCACAATAGACGTTAGGCTAATTGGTCGATAGTTAGACGCAAGTGATCTATCTCCTTTCTTAAAAACTGGTATCACATTAGCAACTTTCCAATACTCTGGCACTCTGCCTGACTCTATTGATTTATTAAATATGGTTGACAGTGGGTCACAAAGCTTCTCTTTGCATTCTTTAAGCACCCTGGCAAACACTTCATCCGGCCCTGGGGATTTGTTTGGTTTGAGTTTTACTATTTGTTTAAGAACATCCTCCCTGGTAACTGCTAAACTCGTCAACCTGTCCTCGTCCCCACCCACATAGACTTGTTCGGCTGAAGGCATATTGTTAAGTTCCTCTTTAGTAAATACAGATACAAAATATTTATTAAAAATACTACTCATCACTTCATCACTATCTGTTATTTGACCTGTCTCAGTTTTTAATGGACCTATCCTTTCCCTAGTCTTAGTACGATATAACTGAAAAAACCCTTTAGGATTTGTCTTTGCTTGCCCTGCTATGCGAACTTCATAGTTTCTTTTTGCTTTCCTTATCTCTTTTTTAACATTTCTAACCAGTTGTACGAATTCCTGTTCTAAAGTGACCTCCCCATTTTTAATCCTTTTGTACCAAGCTCTCTTTTTACCTATAAGGTTCTTCAAATTCTTTGTTATCCACTTTGGGTCATTAGTATTCGATCTATTCAATTTGTATGGTATACTACGTTCCTGTGCTTTGTTTAGAATATTCTTAAATAAGTTATATATTGAATCCACATCGAAATCCCCATTTAAGTCACCTATCGCTGGGTTCATGTCTCGCTCCAAGACCGGCCCACACCCCATACCCAAGACTTTCCAATCAATTTGACCCAAAAAATTTCTTAGGCTATTAAAATCAGCTTTTCGAAAATCTGGCACTTTAACAGAATTTTCTCCTACTGGTCTATTCCATTCTATGCTAAATCTGATTTCTTTGTGATCACTGCTCCCTAGCTCACTCCCTATTTCGATGTCATTAATTTGCGTTTCCCTGTTAGTTAACACTAAATCTAAAATATTATTTTCCCGTGTTGGTTCCTTAATGTGTTGCGTAAGAAAGCAATCGTCAATTAATTCTAGAAAATCTTCTGCTTCACTATTCCCTGTTTTGTTCAACCAGTTTATTCCGCTAAAATTAAAGTCACCCATGACATAAATACTGTTAGATCTAGATGCTCTAGATATTTCATCCCATAGGTGCTTTGCTTCCATTCTGTCTAAATTTGGTGGCCTATATATTACTCCTATTATAATATTATTTGCTTTTTCGTTTAATTCTATCCAAATAGTTTCTGTGTGTGGCTCTGTTTTGATTCCCTCTTTGAGACTACATTTCAAATTGTCCCTAACATATATGGCTACTCCACCTCCTCGTCTAATATATCTATCTGAGTGAAATAGTTTAAATCCATATATTTGATATTCAGCTAATAGTTCTCTATTTTCTACATTCATCCACGTTTCGGTAAGTGCAATAATATCTATTTTTTCTGTGCAGACAAGAGCATTTAATTCGTTAATTTTATTTCTTAGACTTCTACTGTTAGTGTAATATACCCTAAGTGAATTGTTATTTTGCGGACCTTCTCTTTCCCTGATCGTTTTGCCAATTCCTTTCTCCCACAAACACATACTTTTATTACCTCCTTCCTCCAAATCAATTCCCATACCTCTATCTACTAACAGTTTAAACCCAAACAAACACCTCTAACCACTTCTTCCAACGAGTTCGCAACAGCAACAACCCCAGCTCTTGATAGATGCACCCCATCACGAGCATACATTTCATTTTTCCATAGAAGTGTTCCCAGTTGTCTATGAAAGATATTGCATTTGATTTGCAATATCTTTCCAGCCGGCAATTGACACCAAGTGCCCTCGATATCCATTCATTTCCCACTCCCTTTCTTGGAAGAATGCCACATATGATCGGGATTCCTCCCTTCCTCCTAACCAATTCTATGGCTGTTTTATACCTCTGAATCAGTGCCTCACTCCTAACTCGACCAACATCATTTCCTCCCACGCTAATGCAAATAATGGGATTGTTCCCATTACCAGCCATAATATCATTCATGTTGTTTATAATATCACCAATGCCAGCTCCGGGATAGCAAACCCTTAACCTGTTCCCCCTATCTCTAGCACAAAACTCTCTATCCAAATACCTTATCTGGGAATCTCCCACAACTAATGTTTGCTTAGGTACTTCCTTTACTTTCTGAGGGGCCTGCGCTTCCTTTCTCTTCGTTGCTTTCCCTTTTGCGCGATCCGCAGTCTCACCACAGCACTCGTCCTCCAAAACGTCAAATGAATTAGAAGTTGCTATGGCGTTTGAAGGCGGCTTTATCAAAGTCTTCTTAAGGCCCCTGTCTTTCACAACTCTCCAAGACGAGGTCCCTTTACTACTGGTCTCCTCCTTCGTTACTTCTCGTTGTTCTTTCAGCTGACGGACCTCCTCCCGCAGAGATTCTAACTCTGTCCTCAGGGCTCCCACTAGAGTCACCAGGTCCTTAACTACAACTTCCATATTGCTATGATAATATAACAACACTCAGGAGCTCCGGTTAACACAACCTCTCACTGTGACTTCACCTGACTGACTCTGACTCCTTCAACTGACTTTCCAATCAATTTGACCCAAAAAATTTCTAAGGCTATTAAAATCAGCTTTTCGAAAATCTGGCACTTTAACAGAATTTTCTCCTACAGGTCTATCCCATTCTATGCTAAATCTGATTTCTTTGTGATCACTGTTCCCTAGCTCACTCTCTATTTCGATGTCATTAATTTGTGTTTCCCTGTTAGTTAACACTAAATCTAAAATATTATTTTCCCGTGTTGGTTCCTTAATGTGTTGCGTAAGAAAGCAATCGTCAATTAATTATAGAAAATCTTCTGCTTCACTATTCCCTGTTTTGTTCAACCAGTTTATTCCACTAAAATTAAAGTCACCCATGACGTAAATACTGTTAGATCTAGATGCCCTAGATATTTCATCCCATAGATGCTTTGCTTCCATTCTGTCTAAATTTGGTGTCCTATATATAACTCCTATTATAATATTATTTGCTTTTTAGTATAATTCTATCAAAATAGTTTCTGTGTGTGGCTCAGTTTTGATTCCCTCTTTGAGACTACATTTCAAATTGTCCCTAACATATATGGCTACTCCCCCTCCACGTCTAATATATATATCTGTGTGAAATAGTTTAAATCCATTTATTTGATATTCAGCTAATAGTTCTCTATTTTCTACATTCATCCACGTTTCGGTAAGTGCAATAATATCTATTTTTTCTGTGCAGACAAGAGCATTTAATTCGTTATTTTATTTCTTAGACTTCTACTGGTAGTGTATATACCCTAAGTGAATTGTTATTTTGAGGCCCTTCTCTTTCCCTGATCATTTTGCCAATTCCTTTCTCCCACAAACACATAATTTTATTACCTCCTTCTTCCAAATCAATTCCCATACCTCTATCTACTAACAGTTTAAACCCAAACAAGCACCTCTAACCACTTCTTCCAACGAATCAAAACTGAGCCACACACAGAAACTATTTGGATAGAATTAAATGAAAAAGCAAATAATATTATAATAGGTGTTATATATAGGCCACCAAATTTAGACAGAATGGAAGCAAAGCATCTATGGGATGAAATATCTAGAGCATCTAGATCTAACAGTATTTATGTCATGGGTGACTTTATTTTTAGTGGAATAAACTGGTTGAACAAAACAGGGAATAGTGAAGCAGAAGATTTTCTAGAATTAATTGACGATTGCTTTCTTACGCAACACATTAAGGAACCAACGCGGGAAAATAGTATTTTAGATTTAGTGTTAACTAACAGGGAAACACAAATTAATGACATCGAAATAGGGAGTGAGCTAGGGAACAGTGATCACAAAGAAATCAGATTTAGCATGGAATGGAATAGACCAGTAGGAGAAAATTCTGTTAAAGTGCCAGATTTTCGAAAAGCTGATTTTAATAGCCTAAGAAATTTTTTGGGTCAAATAGATTGGAAAGTCTTGGGTATGGGGTGTGGGCCGGTCTTGGAGCGAGACATGAACCCAGCGATAGGTGATGTAAAAGGGGATTTCGATGTGGATTTAATATATAACTTATTTAAGAATATTCTAAACAAAGCACAGGAACGTAGTATACCATACAAATTGAATAGATCGAATACTAATGACCCAAAGTGGATAACAAATAATTTAAAGAACCTTATAGGTAAAAAGAGAGCTTGGTACAAAAGGATTAAGAATGGGGAAGTCAGGTTAGAACAGGAATTCATACAACTGGTTAGAAATGTTAAAAAAGAGATTAGGAAAGCAAAAAGAAACTATGAAGTTCGCATAGCCGAGCAAGCAAAGTCAAATCCTAAAGGGTTTTTTCAGTTAT
Source organism: Procambarus clarkii (assembly GCF_040958095.1). Taxonomy (NCBI): domain Eukaryota; kingdom Metazoa; phylum Arthropoda; class Malacostraca; order Decapoda; family Cambaridae; genus Procambarus; species Procambarus clarkii. The sequence continues at coordinate 29,502,756 of NC_091175.1, forward strand.
ATCGAACTAAGACTAGGGAAAGGATAGGTCCAATAAAATCTGAGACAGGTCAAATAACGGATAATGATAAGGAGATGAGTAGTATTTTTAACAAATATTTTATATATGTATTTACTAAAGAAGAACTTAACAATATGCCTTCAGCCGAACAAGTCTATGTGGGTGGGGATGAGGACAGATTGACTAGTTTAGTAGTTACCAGTAGGATGTAATTAAACAATTAGAAAAACTAAAACCAAACAAATCCCCAGGGCCGGATGAAGTGTTTGCCAGGGTGCTTAAAGAATGCAAAGAGGAGCTTTCCGAGCCACTGTCTACCATATTTAATAAATGAATAGAGTCAGGCAGAGTGCCAGAGTCACGGAAGGTAGCTAATGTGGTACCAATTTTTAAGAAAGGATATAGATCACTTGCGTCAAACTCTCGGCCAATTAGCCTAACGTCTATTGTGGGAAAGTTACTTGAATCAATAATTGCAAATACAATTCGTCTCCATCTTGAAAAACATAAATTAATAAATGAGTCGCAACATGGTTTTACAAATGGCCGTTCATGTTTAACAAATTTGCTAACTTTTTATTCCAGCATAGTTGAGGCAGTTGATAGTGGTAGGGATTGTGATGTTGTGTACCTTGATTTTAGCAAAGCTTTTGATACAGTGCCACATGAAAGACTGATTAAAAAAATAGAAGCTCATGGTATTGGGGGTGCTATATTAACTTGGATTAGGGCATGGCTATTCCAAAGGAAACATAAGAACATGAGAACAAAGGTAACTGCAGAAGGCCTATTGGCCCATACGAGGCAGCTCCTATCTATAACCACCCAATCCCACTCATATACTTGCCCAACCCACGCTTGAAACAATCGAGGGACCCCACCTCCACCACGTTACGCGGTCATTGGTTCCACAAATCAACATCCCTGTTACCGAACCAGTATTTACCCAAGTCTTTTCCAAATCTAAACTTATCCAATTAATACACATTGTTCGTGTTCTGTCTTGAGTTGATAATTTTAATACCCTATTAATACCCCCTTTGTTATATCCATTCATCCACTTGTAAACCTCTATCATGTCACCCCTAACTCTTCGCCTTTCCAGTGAATGACACTTAAGCTTTGTTAATCTTTCTTCATATGAAAGGTTTCTAACTTGGGGAATTAACTTGTCAATCAGGTGCAGTCACAGTGAGAGGTTGTGTTAGCTGGAGCTCCGATTGAAGTAACATTATTATTGCAATAATGGAAGAATTAGTGAAGGATTTGGTGAGTCTGGTTGGAGCTCTGAGAGCAGAGATGGATTCCCTGCGAGAGGAGGTACGACGGCTGAGACTTCGGGAGGAAACGAAGGAGACCAGTGTTGACGGGACCTCATCGTGGAGAGTTATGAAGGATAGGGGTCTTAAGAAGACCTTGACAAGGCCGCCTACAGACGCCCTAAGGACAGCAAATTCATTTGCCATGTTGGAGGACAAGTGCTGTGGTGAGCCTGCAGTTCACTCGGAACGGAAATCAGCGAGGAGCGGCGGAGCGCAAGCCGTTAAGGAGGCTCAGAAAGTTAAGGAGGTACCGAAGCGAATTTTGGTTGTGGGAGATTCCCAGGTGAGGTATTTAGACAGAAAGTTTTGTGCCAGAGATAGGGGGAACAGATTAAAGGTTTGCTATCCGGGAGCTGGAATTGGTGATATTGTTGGAAACATGAATGATATTATGACGGGAAATGGGAACAAACCCATTATTTGTATTAGTGCATGGGGTAATTTCTTCTATGGAAGAAATGAAATGTATGCTCGTGATGGGGTCCATCTATCGAGAGCTGGGGTTGTTGCTGTTGCGAACTCGCTAGAAGAAGTGGTTAGAGGTGTTTGTTTGGGTTTAAACTGTTAGTAGATAGAGGTATGGGAATTGATTTGGAGGAAGGAGGTAATAAAAGTATGTGTTTGTGGGAGAAAGGAATTGGCAAAACGATCAGGGAAAGAGAAGGTCCGCAAAATAACAATTCACTTAGGGTATATTACACTAACAGTAGAAGTCTAAGAAATAAAATTAACGAATTAAATGCTCTTGTCTGCACAGAAAAAATAGATATTATTGCACTTACCGAAACGTGGATGAATGTAGAAAATAGAGAACTATTAGCTGAATATCAAATATATGGATTTAAACTATTTCACACAGATAGATATATTAGACGAGGAGGTGGAGTAGCCATATATGTTAGGGACAATTTGAAATGTAGTCTCAAAGAGGGAATCAAAACAGAGCCACACACAGAAACTATTTGGATTGAATTAAACGAAAAAGCTAATAATATTATAATAGGAGTAATATATAGGCCACCAAATTTAGACAGAATGGAAGCAAAGCATCTATGGGATGAAATATCTAGAGCATCTAGATCTAACAGGAACGTAGTATACCATACAAATTGAATAGATCGAATACTAATGACCCAAAGTGGATAACAAAGAATTTGAAGAACCTTATAGGTAAAAAGAGAGCTTGGTACAAAAGGATTAAAAATGGGGAGGTCACTTTAGAACAGGAATTCGTACAACTGGTTAGAAATGTTAAAAAAGAGATAAGGAAAGCAAAAAGAAACTATGAAGTTCGCATAGCAGGGCAAGCAAAGACAAATCCTAAAGGGGTTTTTCAGTTATATCGTACTAAGACTAGGGAAAGGATAGGTCCATTAAAAACTGATACAGGTCAAATAACAGATAGTGATGAAGAGATGAGTAGTATTTTTAATAAATATTTTGTATCTGTATTTACTAGAGAGGAGCTTGGCAGTGTGCCTTCAGCTGAACAAGTCTATGTGGGTGGGGACGAGGACAGGTTGACGAGTTTAGCAGTTACCAGGGAGGATGTTCTTAAACAAATAGTAAAACTCAAACCAAACAAATCCCCAGGGCCGGATGAAGTGTTTGCCAGGGTGCTTAAAGAATGCAAAGAGGAGCTTTGTGACCCACTGTCAACCATATTTAATAAATCAATAGAGTCAGGCAGAGTGCCAGAGTTTTGGAAAGTTGCTAATGTGATACCAGTTTTTAAGAAAGGAGATAGATCACTTGCGTCTAACTATCGACCAATTAGCCTAACGTCTATTGTGGGAAAGTGACTCGAATCTATAATAGCAAATAAAATTCGTCTTCATCTTGAAAAACATAAATTAATAATCGAGTCGCAACATGGTTTTATAAATGGCCGTTCATGTTTAACAAATTTGTTATCTTTTTATTCTAGCATAGTTGAGGCAGTTGATAGTGGTAAGGATTGTGATGTTGTGTACCTTGACTTTAGCAAAGCTTTTGATACAGTGCCACATGAAAGACTGATTAAAAAGATAGAAGCTCATGGTATTGGGGGTGCTATATTAAGTTGGATTAGGGCATGGCTATTCCAAAGGAAACAGTTAGTATAAATGGGGTTAAGTCAGAGTGGGATAATGTTGTTAGTGGAGTACCTCAGTGCTCTGTCCTGGGACCTCTGTTGTTTATAATATATATAAATGATTTAGATTCAGGTTTGAGTAGCAACATCTGCAAATTTGCAGATGATACAAAAATCGGTAGGGAAATTAACACGAAAGAAGACTCGCTATCACTTCAAGTTGATCTAAATAGGGTTTTAGAATCGTCAAAAGATTGGCAGATGCAGTTTAATGCTGATAAATGTAGAGTTTTGAGACTGGGTAATGATATAGTTACAAGATACGAGCTAGATGGTGTTGAGATTGCGAAGTCGGATTGCGAAAGGTATCTGGGAGTTATGATTAGTAAGAATTTAAAACAAAATGATCAATGCATGAATGTTCGTAATAAGGCGAATAGGACACTGGGATTTATTAATCGAAGCGTTAGTAACAAGACACCTGGTGTGGTTCTTCAGCTATATCTTGCTCTGGTTAGGACCCATTTAGATTATGCAGTTCTGTTTTGGTCGCCGCACTATAGAATGGATATAAATTCACTTGAACGTGTCCAGCGTAGGATGACAAAGTTAATTCCCCAAATTAGAAGTCTTTCATATGAAGAAAGATTAATAAAGCTTAAATTGCATTCACTGGAAAGACGAAGAGTTAGGGGTGACATGATAGAAGTTTACAAGTGGATGAATAGACATAACAAAGGGAATATTAATAGGGTATTAAAAGTATCAAATCAAGACAGAACACGAAACAATGGGTATAAATTGGATAAGTTTAGATCTAGGAAAGACTTGGGTAAATGCTGGTTCGGTAACAGGAAAGTTGTTTTGTCGAACCAATTATCGCGTAATGTGGTGGAGGTGGGGTCCCACGATTGTTTCAAGCACGGGTTGGACATGTATATGATTCATTTCTACCATAGAAGTGTTCCCAGTTGCCTATGAAAGATATTGCATTTGATTTGCAATATCTTTCCAGCCGGCAATTGACACCAATTGCCCTCGACATCCATTCATTTCCCACTCCCTTTCTTGGAAGAATGCCACATATGATCGGGATTCCTCCTTTGCTCCTAACTAATTCAATGGCTGTCCTGAATCTCTGTATTAGTTCCTCACTCCTAACTCGTCCAACATCATTACCCCCTGCACTAATACAAATAATGGGTTTGTTCCCATTTCCCGTCATAATATCATTCATGTTTCCAACAATATCACCAATTCCAGCTCCCGGATAGCAAACCCTTAATCTGTTCCCCCTATCTCTGGCACAAAACTTTCTGTCTAAATACCTCACCTGGGAATCTCCCACAACCAAAATTCGCTTCGATTCTCCCTTTTCCTTTTGAGCAGTTTGAGGGACCTGCGCTTCAATGCTCCTCGTTGCTTTGTCTTTGCCTCCTCGTTGACCAACAGGTTCACCACAGCACTCGTCCTCTAATACGTCAAATGCGTTAAAAGTCCTTAGGTGTAGCTATTAGTTGTCGGTTTTGCCAAGGTCTTCTTAAGACCCCTGTCTTTCACAACTTGCCACGACGAGGTCTTCTTAATACTGGTCTCCTCCTTTGTTTCTTCCTGCTGTTGTATCAGCTATCGTACCACCTCCCGTAGCGAATCCAACTCTGTCCTCAGAGCTCCAACCAGACTCACCAGCTCCTTCACTAATCCTTCCATTATTGTTACAACAATGTTAGTACAATCGGAGCTCCAGCCAACACACCCTCTCACTGAGCTAAATAAAGATGCACACCTTGCACTTAATATCACAGTGAATACTGAGCTAAATAAAGTCCATCTTTGGCTAGCTGCCAACAAACTCACCCTCAACATTGACAACTTTCTATATTTTGTTTGGCAATAAATCCTCAAATCAAAAAAATCTCAGGATAAATAATACCCAAAATTGTAACAAAATAGACGGCAAATTTCTTGGCGTTCTCATTGACCACAAGCTGAATTTCCAGGGAAATTCACATTCTAAATATATCGAAAAAAGTTTCAAAAACTATTGGCATTATTTGCAGGCCATGAGTCACAATAAGTATGTCGTGGCTGAAGTATGTTGACCAGACCACACACTAGAAGTTGAAGGGACGACGACGTTTCTCATTCTCAAGTCGACTTGAGAATGGTCCAGGACGGACCGAAACGTCGTCGTCCCTTCAACTTCTAGAGTGTGGTCTGGTCAACATTGGCATTATTTCTTAGATCAGATATTATGTACCTCGCCCTGCCCTCGTGACGCTCTATAACTCCCTCATCTATACTTATCTCAGCTATGGTATCTGTGCTTGGGGTTCTACTCCGAGTTCTACTACCCAAAATCATTTACGTCCTCTAATTACTCAACACAAAGCTGCTATTTGGACAATATCCAACTCTGGCCCCTGATATCACTCGGTACCCCTTCTCAAATCTCTGAATATGTTAGATATTAAGTCACTGCACATCCTCTCATGTGTATCATATATATAAATATATATATTATATATATAAATATATATATTATATATATATATATATATATAATATATGTAAATATATATATATATATATATATATATATATATATATATATATATATATATATATATATATATATTATATATATAATATATATATATATATTTTCATTGAAGGTTGCAACAGAACCCATGAGCACCACACCAAAAAACAAATACCTTTTTGATATTCCAAGAGTATGACTTAATCAAACTAGAAATGCTCTACAAATCAAGGGACCCAGGATGTGGAATGACCTTCCCAATCATGTTAAAGACTGTACTTCTCTCAACCAGTTTAAGATAAAACTAAGCACTACCTAATTAACTCCCTGTAACCTACCTTACCCCTATAGTGTCAACCCTATAATGTCTGTTATTTTTAAACAATGCTGTTTGTCGACCATGGCTGTTTTCCTGCCGTGTTCCCCCATTTATTATTTTTATATTTTCTCAACCTATTTTATACTTTAATCTTAATTAGTAGTTTTAGTTTTTTAGTGTTTTTCCTGCAAAAAGTCTTTGCGTAATAGTGGTTTTAGGCATTGTATGTACTATCTCTATCTATAAAGTCATCAATATCTGTATCACCCCTTGTATCTATAAAGTCATCAATATCTGTATCACCCCTTGTATGTATATACCTTACCTAAATAAACATTTGAATTTTGAAATTGCTTGTTAATTCATGAAATCCGAGAATGATGATTGATTGAATAGTGCAATTACCCAGGCTCGAATATCTAGATAATTCACAATTGTTTTAAAATAATAAGTCACCTTCAGTGACGAATACTGGATTTTAGTCAGTAATCTTCTTCAAAGATTAATTTAGCAACTGAGCTAGGGTCAGCCTCACACGAGGTCAGTGGGGAGATCAGTCAGTGTGGGTTAGACATCCTGGAAGGTCAACATCTCTCTCTCTCCAGAAGCAGGGCTGAACAAATGTGGTATTACATTTGTGGAACCTAGCTGTGGTACTTAAGATAATTGTTCTGAGTTATAACAGTGTAGAATCCACATTATTTGTTGTAGTCAATTACGATTGCCTCAGTTAGGAAAATATTCAGTTTAGGAAGTGTTCAGATAGCACGTATTAATTTTTCATTTATTTGATAATCTTTGATTCAATAATTTCTTTTTAGAATTTATGGTGTTAAGTGAAATTTTCACCAACGTTTATTTTATTTTATACTGTTTGTTGATAGGCTCAAGCCCTGCTTGGGACTAACACCCTCTGCAAGCATGCAAGCAGTTAATTAATATCCCAGATAATCCCTTTGTACATTATTTTAATTTCACACTTAACGTAAATCTTATCCCTCTTTTTCTGATAACAGCATTTTCAGGGATTGATGGTATCCTACTTTGCCATCAATTGGGGGAATTACCCAGTGGGTAGAAGATAGCAGGTGGTGGCGAAGTTAAAGAGGGTTGCTGTGTAGCATAGAAGGGTACGGTATCCTCGGGTCGTGATATCTAAACGATCGAACGTTTTAGATCCCGAGGGGTTGAACTGAAGGTTACACAGTAGAACTCTGGTCTGTAAGAATTACTTAATAACAACCAGCATTTAACCAGTAAGTGAGGTTACTGGTTAAAGGCTGACCCCCGTTACAACGAGGTCTATTTAATACTGGTTTCTTCCTGATGTTGTTGGATTGACGATTGGCAGAGTTGGATTCCCGTAGGGAATTGGCCTCAGAGCTCCAACTAGATTCATCAGCTCCTTCACTACGCTTTCCATTATTGAAATGGTAATATTACTACAATCGGAGCTCCAGCTAACACATCCTCTCACTCTGACTGACAAGGGAATAAGTGTATGTGTGGTGGTTATAAGCAGGAGCTGCCTCGTATTGCCAATTGGCCATCTGCCTCGTACTGCCAATAGGCCTTCTGCAGTTACCTTTATTTCTTATGTTCCAGCTCCATATTTAGATGCCATAAATTTGAAAGTGGAGGGCCTCAGGCTCTGTTATTCATAACATAAATAAATGATTTAGATTCAGTTTTGAGCATCAATATTTGCAAATTTGCCAAATACAAAAACTGGGAAGGGGAATAAACACCAAAAAAGACTCGCTATCACTTTAAGACGATCTAAATAGAGTTTTAAAATGGTCAAAAGATTGGCAGATGCAATTTAATGCTGATAAATATAAGGATTTGAGACTAGGTAATGATGATTTATTTCATAACATCTGGAATAACACAATAACATCTGGTGTAATTCTTCAGCTATATCTGTTGGCAGAGAAGATCCAACAAATTAGATTAACAAATATTTGTTAATAATGCATAAAAATATTCGCAATAGTATCGTATTGGATGAAAACTAAAGACATTAAAATTTGTATTGCTTTATTGAAACTAGGAAGAACAACAGAACATCTACATATTTTGGCCAGCATTGAAAACACTAACAATATCTATATTCATAACGTGATGACTACTGCTGGAGACAATTTTGGGTTATTTGGTACAGCTTTGTGTCCGTGCAAGTTACGGTGTGGTACTCAGGAGAATAATAGTTCCTCAATAAAGTGGCTGATCCGTGCAAGGTCACCGTTTTAATGAACGTACTAATATAAGCCTCTGGTACCAACACGGTCGAGGACGCAGTTTCAGATACAAACACTGTAACATTCGTGAAGGTGGTGAGGTAGACGAGGGCATAATCAGTGATGGTTTTCGAATGTACCGCAGTGAGTGTTTCAGTGGTTGTGATAAACTCAGTTTCGATGATTCTGTCGATCTCAGTTTGGGTGATATCCACATTGTGTGTGACGAAGCGATTTTCAGGCAAATAGCGAGTTTCAAATATGTTTTTGATTTTTGTGACGTACACCTCTTGAGGAGATTCTGTCACCGTCACTAAAACATTACTATACACAGGGTAGAAATCTGTGTTTGTGACAGTTCGAACGTTGTATTTAGTGAGCGTAACGCCAGTGTAGACAGCCGACAGATGGACAGGAAACATAGTAACATTAGTGAATGTATAGTGCTCGGAGAATGGATATACAGGGGTTGGTACGTTGGTACTCTTGTTTCCAGCAAGACCCTGCTGAAGGATCACAATCAGAAGCACCAGGGGAAACAGTGCCATTGTGTGTTCATGCAAGTTTACTGCGACTAACTGATTCTTCTTAGTCCCGTCTCGGCCTTTTATTCCATCTGATCTGCTAAGCTTTCACCTCACCATCACTCCAGTCCTCATATTGCTTAAGAACATAAGAACAAAGGTAACTGCAGAAGGCCTATTGGCCCATACGAGGCAGCTCCTATCTATAACCACCCAATCCCACTTATATACATGTCCAACCCACGCTTGAAACAATCGAGGGACCCCACCTCCACCACGTTACGCGGTAATTGGTTCCACAAATCAACAACCCTGTTACTGAACCAGTATTTACCCAAGTCTTTCCTAAATCTAAACTTATCCAATTTATACCCATTGTTTCGTGTTCTGTCTTGAGTTGATACTTTTAATACCCTATTAGGGAAAGTTACTCGAATCTATAATAGCAAATAAAATTCGTCTTCATCTTGAAAAACATAAATTAATAATTGAGTCGCAACATGGTTTTATAAATGGCCGTTCATGTTTAACAAATTTGTTATCTTTTTATTCTAGCATTGTTGAGGCAGTTGATAGTGGTAAGGATTGCGATGTTGTATACCTTGACTTTAGCAAAGCTTTTGATACAGTGCCACATGAAAGACTGATTAAAAAAATAGAGTCTCATGGTATTGGGGGTGCTATATTAAGCTGGATTAGGGCATGGCTATACCAAAGGAAACAGAGAGTTAGTATAAATGGAATCAAGTCAGAGTGGGAAAATGTTGTAAGTGGAGTGCCTCAAGGCTCTGTCCTGGGACCTCTGTTGTTTATAATATATATAAATGATTTAGATTCAGGTTTGAGTAGCAACATTTGCAAATTTGCCGATGATACGAAAATCGGTAGGGAAATTAATTCGGAGGAGGACTCACTATCACTTCAAGTTGATCTAGATAGGGTTTTGAAATGGTCAAAGGATTGGCAGATGCAGTTTAATGCTGATAAATGTAAAGTTCTGAGGTTAGGTAATGATGATAGAGTTACAAGATACGAGCTAGATGGTGTTGTGATTGCGAAGTCGGATTGCGAAAGGGATCTGGGAGTTATGATTAGTAAGAATTTAAAACAAAAGGATCAATGCATAAATGTTCGTAATAAGGCAAATCGGACACTTGGATTTATTAATCGCAGCGTTAGTAACAAGACACCTGGTGTGGTTCTCAAGCTATATCTTGCTCTAGTTAGGCCCCATTTAGATTATGCAGTTCAGTTTTGGTCGCCATATTATAGAATGGATATAAATTCACTTGAACGTGTCCAGCGTAGGATGACTAAGTTAATTCCCCAAATTAGAAATCTTTCATATGAAGAAAGATTAACAAAGCTTAAGTTGCATTCACTGGAAAGGCGAAGAGTTAGGGGTGACATGATAGAGGTTTACAAGTGGATGAATGGACATAACCGGGGGGATATTAATAGGGTATTAAAAGTATCAACACAGGACAGAACACGAAACAATGGATATAAATTGGATAAGTTTAGATTTAGGAAAGACTTGGGTAAATACTGGTTCAGTAACAGGGTTGTTGATTTGTGGAACCAATTGCCGCGTAACATTGTGGAGGTGGGGTCCCTCGATTGTTTCAAGCACGGGTTGGACAAGTATATGAGTGGGATTGGGTGGTTATAGAATAGGAGCTGCCTCGTATGGGCCAATAGGCCTTCTGCAGTTACCTTTGTTCTTATGTTCTTATGTTCTTATTAATATCCCCTTTGTTATGTCCATTCATCCACTTGTAAACTTCTATCATGTCACCCCTAACTCTTCGTCTTTCCAGTGAATGCAATTTAAGCTTTATTAATCTTTCTTCATATGAAAGACTTCTAATTTGGGGAATTAACTAAGTCATCCTACGCTGGACACGTTCAAGTGAATTTATATCCATTCTATAGTACGGCGACCAAAACTGAACTGCATAATCTAAATAGGGCCTAACTAGAGCAAGATATAGCTGAAGAACCACACCAGGTGTTTTGTTACTAACTCTTCGATTAATAAATCCCAGTGTCCTATTTGCCTTATTACAAATATTCATGCATTGATCCTTTTGTTTTAAATTCTTATTTATCATAACTCCCAGATCCCTTTTGCAATTCGACTTCGCAATCTAGCTTGTATCTTGTAACTCTATCATCATTACCCAACCTCAAAAACTCTACATTTATCAGCATTAGGATTGGCATCTGCCAATCCTTTGACCATTTCAAAACCCTATCTAGATCGATTTGAAGTGATAGTGAGTCCTCCTCCGAATTAATTTCCCTACCGATTTTCATATCATCGGCAAATTTGCAAATGTTGCTACTCAAACCTGAATCTAAATCATTTATATATATTATAAACAACAGAGGTCCTAGGACAGAGCCTTGAGGCACTCCACTTACAACATTTTCCCACTCTGACATGACTCCATTTATACTTACTCTCTGTTTCCTTTGGTATAGCCATGCCCGAATCCAGATTAATATAGCACCCACAATACCATGAGCCTCTATCTTTTTAATCAGTCTTTCATGTGGCACTGTATTACGAGCTTTGCTAAAGTCAAGGTACACAACATCACAATCCTTACCACTATCAACTGCCTGACCTATGCTAGAATAAAAAGATAACAAATTTGTTAAACATGAACGGCCATTTATAAAACCATGTTGCGACTCATTATTTTAATTTATGTTAAATTATTATTTATTAATTTATGTTTTTCAAGATGGAGATGAATTTTATTTGCAATTATAGATTCGAGTAACTTTCCCACATTTTATACCCATTTTATGTCACTTGCGTCCAACTATCGACCAATTAGCCTAACGTCTATTTTGGGAAAGTTACTTGAATCGATAATTGCAAATAAAATTCGTCTTCATTTTGATAAACACAAATTAAGAAATGAGTCGCAACATGGTTTTACAAATTTTCGGGAGGAAACGAAGGAGGAGACCAGTGTTGGCGGGACCTCATCGTGGAGAGTCGTGAAGGACAGGGGTCTTAAGAAGACCTTGATAAGGCCGCCTACAGACGCCCAGCAAATTCATTTGCCGTGTTGGAGGACGAGTGCTGTGGTGAGCCTGCAGTTCACTCGGAACGAAAATCAGCGAGGAGCGGCGGAGCGTAGGCCCCTCAGGCTGCTCAGAAAGTTAAGGAGGTACGGAAGCGAATTTTGGTTGTGGGAGATTCCCAGGTGAGGTATTTAGACAGAACGTCTTGTGCCAGAGATAGGGGGAACAGATTAAGGGTTTGCTATCCGGGAGCTGGAATTGGTGATATTGTTGGAAACATGAATGATATTATGACGGGAAATGGGAACAAACCCATAATTTGTATTAGTGCAGGGGGTAATGATGTTGGGCGAGTTAGGAGTGAGGAACTAATACAGAGATTCAGGACAGCCATTGAATTAGTTAGGAGCAAGGGAGGAATCCCGATCATATGTGGCATTCTTCCAAGAAAGGGAGTGGGAAATGAATGGATGTCGAGGGCATTTGGTGTCAATTGCCGGCTGAAAAGATATTGCAAATCAAATTTTTTTTTATTTATAAGAAAAAATAAGAATTTTTTTGGGTCAAATAGATTAGAAAGTCTTGGGTATGGGGTGTGGGCCGGTCTTAGAGCGAGACATGAACCCAGCGATAGGTGACGTAAAAGGGCTTTCGATGTGGATTTAATATATAACTTATTTAAGAATATTCTAAACAAAGCACAGGAACGTAGTATACCATACAAATTGAATAGATCGAATACTAATGAACCAAAGTGGATAACAAATAATTTAAAGAACCTTATAGGTAAAAAGAGAGCTTGGTACAAAAGGATTAAGAATGGGGAAATCAGTTTAGAACAGGAATTCATACAACAAAGGAACATAAGAACAAAGGTAACTGCAGAAGGCCTATTGGCCCATACGAGGCAGCTCCTATCTATAACCAGTCTCTGGTTATAGATAACTATCTATATCAGTCTCCATGGTGTAGTGGTAAGACACTCGCCTGGCGTTCCGCGAGCGCTATGTCATGGGTTCGTATCCTGGCCGGGGAGGATTTACTGGGCGCAATTCCTTAACTGTAGCCTCTGTTTAACGCAACAGTAAAATGTGTACTTGGATGAAAAAACGATTCTTCGCGGCAGGGGATCGTATTCCAGGGACCATAGGATTAAGGACTTGCCCGAAACGCTACGCGTACTAGTGGCTGTACAAGAATGTAACAACTCTTGTATATATCTCAAAAAAAAAAAAAAAAAAAAAAAAAAAAAAAAAAAAAAAAAAAAAAAACACCCAATCCCACTCATATACTTGTCCAACGCATGCTTGAAACAATCGAGGGGCCCCACATCCACCACGTTATAAGAACATAAGAACATAAGAACAAAGGCAACTGCAGAAGGCCTGTTGGCCCACACGAGGCAGCTCCTATTTATAACCACCCAATCCCACTCATATACTTGTCCAACGCATGCTTGAAACAATCGAGGGGCCCCACATCCACCACGTTATAAGAACATAAGAACATAAGAACAAAGGCAACTGCAGAAGGCCTGTTGGCCCACACGAGGCAGCTCCTATTTATAACCACCCAATCCCACTCATATACTTGTCCAACCCGCGCTTGAAACAATCGAGGGACCCCACCTCCACAATGTTACGCGGCAATTGGTTCCACAAATCAACAACCCTGTTACTGAACCAGTATTTACCCAAGTCTTTCCTAAATCTAAACTTATCCAATTTATACCCATTGTTTCGTGTTCTGTCTTGTGTTGATACTTTTGGTAGGTCAGTCGGTCAGGTGAAGTCACAGTGAGAGGTTGTGTTAACCGGAGCTCCTGAGTGTTGTTATATTATCATAGCAATATGGAAGTTGTAGTGAAGGACCTGGTGACTCTAGTGGGAGCCCTGAGGACAGAGTTGGACTCTCTGCGGGAGGAGGTGCGTCAGCTTAAAAAACAACGAGAAGTAACGAAGGAGGAGACCAGCAGTAAAGGGACCTCGTCTTGGAGAGTTGCGAAAGACAGGGGCCTTAAGAAGACTTTGATAAAGCCGCCTTCAAACGCCATAGCAACTTCAAATTCATTTGACGTTTTGGAGGACGAGTGCTGTGGAGAGACTGTGGATCGCGCAAAAGGGAAAGCAACGAAGAGAAAGGAAGCGCAGGCCCCTCAGAAAGTAAAGGAAGTACCTAAGCAAACATTAGTTGTGGGAGATTCCCAGATAAGGTATTTGGATAGAACGTTTTGTGCTAGAGATAGGGGGAACAGGTTAAGGGTTTGCTATCCCGGAGCTGGCATTGGTGATATTATAAACAACATGAATGATATTATGGCTGGTAATGGGAACAATCCCATTATTTGCATTAGCGTGGGAGGAAATGATGTTGGTCGAGTCAGGAGTGAGGAACTGATTCAGAGGTATAAAACAGCCATAGAATTAGTTAGGAGCAAGGGAGGAATCCCGATCATATGTGGCATTCTTCCAAGAAAGGGAGTGGGAAATGAATGGATATCGAGGGCACTTGGTGTCAATTGCCGGCTGGAAAGATATTGCAAATCAAATGCAATATCTTTCATAGACAACTGGGAACACTTCTATGGAAGAAATGAAATGTATGCTCGTGATGGGGTACATCTATCGAGAGCTGGGGTTGTTGCTGTTGCGAACTCGCTAGAAGAAGTGGTTAGAGGTGTTTGTTTGGGTTTAAACTGTTAGTAGATAGAGGTATGGGAATTGATTTGGAGGAAGGAGGTAATAAAAGTATGTGTTTGTGGGAGAAAGGAATTGGCAAAACGATCAGGGAAAGAGAAGGTCCGCAAAATAACAATTCACTTAGGGTATATTACACTAACAGTAGAAGTCTAAGAAATAAAATTAACGAATTAAATGCTCTTGTCTGCACAGAAAAAATAGATATTATTGCACTTACCGAAACGTGGATGAATGTAGAAAATAGAGAACTATTAGCTGAATATCATATATATGGATTTAAACTATTTCACACAGATAGATATATTAGACGAGGAGGTGGAGTAGCCATATATGTTAGGGACAATTTGAAATGTAGTCTCAAAGAGGGAATCAAAACAGAGCCACACACAGAAACTATTTGGATTGAATTAAACGAAAAAGCTAATAATATTATAATAGGAGTAATATATAGGCCACCAAATTTAGACAGAATGGAAGCAAAGCATCTATGGGATGAAATATCTAGAGCATCTAGATCTAACAGTATTTATGTCATGGGTGACTTTAATTTTAGCGGAATAAACTGGTTGAACAAAACAGGGAATAGTGAAGCAGAAGATTTTCTAGAATTAATTGACGATTGCTTTCTTACGCAACACATTAAGGAACCAACACGGGAAAATAATATTTTAGATTTAGTGTTAACTAACAGGGAAACGCAAATTAATGACATCGAAATAGGGAGTGAGCTAGGGAGCAGTGATCACAAAGAAATCAGATTTAGCATAGAATCGAATAGACCAGTAGGAGAAAATTCTGTTAAAGTGCCAGATTTTCGAAAAGCTGATTTTAATAGCCTAAGAAATTTTTTGGGTCAAATTGATTGGAAAGGCTTGGGTATGGGGTGTGGGCCGGTCTTGGAGCGAGACATGAACCCAGCGATAGGTGACTTAAATGGGGATTTCGATATGGATTCAATATATAACTTATTTAAGAATATTCTAAACAAAGCACAGGAACGTAGTATACCATACAAATTGAATAGATCGTATACTAATGACCCAAAGTGGATAACAAAGAATTTGAAGAACCTTATAGGTAAAAAGAGAGCTTGGTACAAAAGGATTAAAAATGGGGAGGTCACTTTAGAACAGGAATTCGTACAACTGGTTAGAAATGTTAAAAAAGAGATAAGGAAAGCAAAAAGAAACTATGAAGTTCGCATAGCAGGGCAAGCAAAGACAAATCCTAAAGGGTTTTTTCAGTTATATCGTACTAAGACTAGGGAAAGGATAGGTCCATTAAAAACTGAGACAGGTCAAATAACAGATAGTGATGAAGAGATGAGTAGTATTTTTAATAAATATTTTGTATCTGTATTTACTAGAGAGGAACTTAACAATATGCCTTCAGCCGAACAAGTCTATGTGGGTGGGGACGAGGACAGGTTGACGAGTTTAGCAGTTACCAGGGAGGATGTTCTTAAACAAATAGTAAAACTCAAACCAAACAAATCCCCAGGGCCGGATGAAGTGTTTGCTAGGGTGCTTAAAGAATGCAAAGAGGAGCTTTGTGACCCACTGTCAACCATATTTAATAAATCAATAGAGTCAGGCAGAGTGCCAGAGTTTTGGAAAGTTGCTAATGTGATACCAGTTTTTAAGAAAGGAGATAGATCACTTGCGTCTAACTATCGACCAATTAGCCTAACGTCTATTGTGGGAAAGTTACTCGAATCTATAATAGCAAATAAAATTCGTCTTCATCTTGAAAAACATAAATTAATAATTGAGTCGCAACATGGTTTTATAAATGGCCGTTCATGTTTAACAAATTTGTTATCTTTTTATTCTAGCATTGTTGAGGCAGTTGATAGTGGTAAGGATTGCGATGTTGTATACCTTGACTTTAGCAAAGCTTTTGATACAGTGCCACATGAAAGACTGATTAAAAAAATAGAGTCTCATGGTATTGGGGGTGCTATATTAAGCTGGATTAGGGCATGGCTATACCAAAGGAAACAGAGAGTTAGTATAAATGGAATCAAGTCAGAGTGGGAAAATGTTGTAAGTGGAGTGCCTCAAGGCTCTGTCCTGGGACCTCTGTTGTTTATAATATATATAAATGATTTAGATTCAGGTTTGAGTAGCAACATTTGCAAATTTGCCGATGATACGAAAATCGGTAGGGAAATTAATTCGGAGGAGGACTCACTATCACTTCAAGTTGATCTAGATAGGGTTTTGAAATGGTCAAAGGATTGGCAGATGCAGTTTAATGCTGATAAATGTAAAGTTCTGAGGTTAGGTAATGATGATAGAGTTACAAGATACGAGCTAGATGGTGTTGTGATTGCGAAGTCGGATTGCGAAAGGGATCTGGGAGTTATGATTAGTAAGAATTTAAAACAAAAGGATCAATGCACAAATGTTCGTAATAAGGCAAATCGGACACTTGGATTTATTAATCGCAGCGTTAGTAACAAGACACCTGGTGTGGTTCTCAAGCTATATCTTGCTCTAGTTAGGCCCCATTTAGATTATGCAGTTCAGTTTTGGTCGCCATATTATAGAATGGATATAAATTCACTTGAACGTGTCCAGCGTAGGATGACTAAGTTAATTCCCCAAATTAGAAATCTTTCATATGAAGAAAGATTAACAAAGCTTAAGTTGCATTCACTGGAAAGGCGAAGAGTTAGGGGTGACATGATAGAGGTTTACAAGTGGATGAATGGACATAACCGGGGGGATATTAATAGGGTATTAAAAGTATCAACACAGGACAGAACACGAAACAATGGATATAAATTGGATAAGTTTAGATTTAGGAAAGACTTGGGTAAATACTGGTTCAGTAACAGGGTTGTTGATTTGTGGAACCAATTGCCGCGTAACATTGTGGAGGTGGGGTCCCTCGATTGTTTCAAGCACGGGTTGGACAAGTATATGAGTGGGATTGGGTGGTTATAGAATAGGAGCTGCCTCGTATGGGCCAATAGGCCTTCTGCAGTTACCTTTGTTCTTATGTTCTTATGTTTCAATACCCCATTAATATCCCCTTTGTTATGTCCATTCACCCACTTGTAAACCTCTATCATGTCGCCCCTAACTCTTCGCCTTTCCAGTGAATGCAACTTAAGCTTTGTTAATCTTTCTTCATATGAAAGATTTCTAATTTGGGGAATTAACTTAGTCATCCTACGCTGGACACGTTCAAGTGAATTTATATCCATTCTATAATATGGCGACCAAAACTGAACTGCATAACCTAAATGGGGCCTAACTAGAGCAAGATATAGCTTGAGAACCACACCAGGTGTCTTGTTACTAACGCTGCGATTAATAAATCCAAGTGTCCGATTTGCCTTATTACGAACATTTATGCATTGATCCTTTTGTTTTAAATTCTTACTAATCATAACTCCCAGATCCCTTTCGCAATCCGACTTCGCAATCTCAACACCATCTAGCTCGTATCTTGTAACTCTATCATCATTACCTAACCTCAGAACTTTACATTTATCAGCATTAAACTGCATCTGCCAATCCTTTGACCATTTCAAAACCCTATCTAGATCAACTTGAAGTGATAGTGAGTCCTCCTCCGAATTAATTTCCCTACCGATTTTCGTATCATCGGCAAATTTGCAAATGTTGCTACTCAAACCTGAATCTAAATCATTTATATATATTATAAACAACAGAGGTCCCAGGACAGAGCCTTGAGGCACTCCACTTACAACATTTTCCCACTCTGACTTGATTCCATTTATACTAACTCTCTGTTTCCTTTGGTATAGCCATGCCCTAATCCAGCTTAATATAGCACCCCCAATACCATGAGACTCTATCTTTTTAATCAGTCTTTCATGTGGCACTGTATCAAAAGCTTTGCTAAAGTCAAGGTATACAACATCGCAATCCTTACCACTATCAACTGCCTCAACAATGCTAGAATAAAAAGATAACAAATTTGTTAAACATGAACGGCCATTTATAAAACCATGTTGCGACTCAATTATTAATTTATGTTTTTCAAGATGAAGACGAATTTTATTTGCTATTATAGATTCGAGTAACTTTCCCACAGTAACTTTCTGTTATATTATCATAGCAATATGGAAGTTGTAGTGAAGGACCTGGTGACTCTAGTGGGAGCCCTGAGGACAGAGTTGGACTCTCTGCGGGAGGAGGTGCGTCAGCTTAAAAAACAACGAGAAGTAACGAAGGAGGAGACCAGCAGTAAAGGGACCTCGTCTTGGAGAGTTGCGAAAGACAGGGGCCTTAAGAAGACTTTGATAAAGCCGCCTTCAAACGCCATAGCAACTTCAAATTCATTTGACGTTTTGGAGGACGAGTGCTGTGGAGAGACTGTGGATCGCGCAAAAGGGAAAGCAACGAAGAGAAAGGAAGCGCAGGCCCCTCAGAAAGTAAAGGAAGTACCTAAGCAAACATTAGTTGTGGGAGATTCCCAGATAAGGTATTTGGATAGAACGTTTTGTGCTAGAGATAGGGGGAACAGGTTAAGGGTTTGCTATCCCGGAGCTGGCATTGGTGATATTATAAACAACATGAATGATATTATGGCTGGTAATGGGAACAATCCCATTATTTGCATTAGCGTGGGAGGAAATGTTGTTGGTCGAGTCAGGAGTGAGGAACTGATTCAGAGGTATAAAACAGCCATAGAGTTAGTTAGGAGCAAGGGAGGAATCCCGATCATATGTGGCATTCTTCCAAGAAAGGGAGTGGGAAATGAATGGATATCGAGGGCACTTGGTGTCAATTGCCGGCTGGAAAGATATTGCAAATCAAATGCAATATCTTTCATAGACAACTGGGAACACTTCTATGGAAGAAATGAAATGTATGCTCGTGATGGGGTGCATCTATCGAGAGCTGGGGTTGTTGCTGTTGCGAACTCGTTAGAAGAAGTGGTTAGAGGTGTTTGTTTGGGTTTAAACTGTTAGTAGATAGAGGTATGGGAATTGATTTGGAGGAAGGAGGTAATAAAAGTATGTGTTTGTGGGAGAAAGGAATTGGCAAAACGATCAGGGAAAGAGAAGGTCCGCAAAATAACAATTTACTTAGGGTATATTACACTAACAGTAGAAGTCTAAAAAATAAAATTAACGAATTAAATGCTCTTGTCTGCACAGAAAAAATAGATATTATTGCACTTACCGAAACGTGGATGAATGTAGAAAATAGAGAACTATTAGCTGAATATCAAATATATGGATTTAAACTATTTCACACAGATAGATATATTAGACGAGGAGGTGGAGTAGCCATATATGTTAGGGACAATTTGAAATGTAGTCTCAAAGAGGGAATCAAAACAGAGCCACACACAGAAACTATTTGGATTGAATTAAACGAAAAAGCTAATAATATTATAATAGGAGTAATATATAGGCCACCAAATTTAGACAGAATGGAAGCAAAGCATCTATGGGATGAAATATCTAGAGCATCTAGATCTAACAGTATTTATGTCATGGGTGACTTTAATTTTAGCGGAATAAACTGGTTGAACAAAACAGCAGGAATAGTGAAGCAGAAGATTTTCTAGAATTAATTGACGATTGCTTTCTTACGCAACACATTAAGGAACCAACACGGGAAAATAATATTTTAGATTTAGTGTTAACTAACAGGGAAACGCAAATTAATGACATCGAAATAGGGAGTGAGCTAGGGAGCAGTGATCACAAAGAAATCAGATTTAGCATAGAATGGAATAGACCAGTAGGAGAAAATTCTGTTAAAGTGCCAGATTTTCGAAAAGCTGATTTTAATAGCCTAAGAAATTTTTTGGGTCAAATTGATTGGAAAGGCTTGGGTATGGGGTGTGGGCCGGTCTTGGAGCGAGACATGAACCCAGCGATAGGTGACTTAAATGGGGATTTCGATGTGGATTCAATATATAACTTATTTAAGAATATTCTAAACAAAGCACAGGAACGTAGTATACCATACAAATTGAATAGATCGTATACTAATGACCCAAAGTGGATAACAAAGAATTTGAAGAACCTTATAGGTAAAAAGAGAGCTTGGTACAAAAGGATTAAAAATGGGGAGGTCACTTTAGAACAGGAATTCGTACAACTGGTTAGAAATGTTAAAAAAGAGATAAGGAAAGCAAAAAGAAACTATGAAGTTCGCATAGCAGGGCAAGCAAAGACAAATCCTAAAGGGTTTTTTCAGTTATATCGTACTAAGACTAGGGAAAGGATAGGTCCATTAAAAACTGAGACAGGTCAAATAACAGATAGTGATGAAGAGATGAGTAGTATTTTTAATAAATATTTTGTATCTGTATTTACTAAAGAGGAACTTAACAATATGCCTTCAGCCGAACAAGTCTATGTGGGTGGGGACGAGGACAGGTTGACGAGTTTAGCAGTTTCCAGGGAGGATGTTCTTAAACAAATAGTAAAACTCAAACCAAACAAATCCCCAGGGCCGGATGAAGTGTTTGCTAGGGTGCTTAAAGAATGCAAAGAGGAGCTTTGTGACCCACTGTCAACCATATTTAATAAATCAATAGAGTCAGGCAGAGTGCCAGAGTTTTGGAAAGTTGCTAATGTGATACCAGTTTTTAAGAAAGGAGATAGATCACTTGCGTCTAACTATCGACCAATTAGCCTAACGTCTATTGAACATAAGAACATAAGAACAAAGGTAACTGCAGAAGGCCTATTGGCCCATACGAGGCAGCTCCTATTCTATAACCACCCAATCCCACTCATATACTTGTCCAACCCGTGCTTGAAACAATCGAGGGACCCCACCTCCACAATGTTACGCGGCAATTGGTTCCACAAATCAACAACCCTGTTACTGAACCAGTATTTACCCAAGTCTTTCCTAAATCTAAACTTATCCAATTTATATCCATTGTTTCGTGTTCTGTCCTGTGTTGATACTTTTAATACCCTATTAATATCCCCCCGGTTATGTCCATTCATCCACTTGTAAACCTCTATCATGTCACCCCTAACTCTTCGCCTTTCCAGTGAATGCAACTTAAGCTTTGTTAATCTTTCTTCATATGAAAGATTTCTAATTTGGGGAATTAACTTAGTCATCCTACGCTGGACACGTTCAAGTGAATTTATATCCATTCTATAATATGGCGACCAAAACTGAACTGCATAATCTAAATGGGGCCTAACTAGAGCAAGATATAGCTTGAGAACCACACCAGGTGTCTTGTTACTAACGCTGCGATTAATAAATCCAAGTGTCCGATTTGCCTTATTACGAACATTTGTGCATTGATCCTTTTGTTTTAAATTCTTACTAATCATAACTCCCAGATCCCTTTCGCAATCCGACTTCGCAATCACAACACCATCTAGCTCGTATCTTGTAACTCTATCATCATTACCTAACCTCAGAACTTTACATTTATCAGCATTAAACTGCATCTGCCAATCCTTTGACCATTTCAAAACCCTATCTAGATCAACTTGAAGTGATAGTGAGTCCTCCTCCGAATTAATTTCCCTACCGATTTTCGTATCATCGGCAAATTTGCAAATGTTGCTACTCAAACCTGAATCTAAATCATTTATATATATTATAAACAACAGAGGTCCCAGGACAGAGCCTTGAGGCACTCCACTTACAACATTTTCCCACTCTGACTTGATTCCATTTATACTAACTCTCTGTTTCCTTTGGTATAGCCATGCCCTAATCCATAAGAACATAAGAACATAAGAACAAAGGTAACTGCAGAAGGCCTATTGGCCCATACGAGGCAGCTCCTATTCTATAACCACCCAATCCCACTCATATACTTGTCCAACCCGTGCTTGAAACAATCGAGGGACCCCACCTCCACAATGTTACGCGGCAATTGGTTCCACAAATCAACAACCCTGTTACTGAACCAGTATTTACCCAAGTCTTTCCTAAATCTAAACTTATCCAATTTATATCCATTGTTTCGTGTTCTGTCCTGTGTTGATACTTTTAATACCCTATTAATATCCCCCCGGTTATGTCCATTCATCCACTTGTAAACCTCTATCATGTCACCCCTAACTCTTCGCCTTTCCAGTGAATGCAACTTAAGCTTTGTTAATCTTTCTTCATATGAAAGATTTCTAATTTGGGGAATTAACTTAGTCATCCTACGCTGGACACGTTCAAGTGAATTTATATCCATTCTATAATATGGCGACCAAAACTGAACTGCATAATCTAAATGGGGCCTAACTAGAGCAAGATATAGCTTGAGAACCACACCAGGTGTCTTGTTACTAACGCTGCGATTAATAAATCCAAGTGTCCGATTTGCCTTATTACGAACATTTATGCATTGATCCTTTTGTTTTAAATTCTTACTAATCATAACTCCCAGATCCCTTTCGCAATCCGACTTCGCAATCACAACACCATCTAGCTCGTATCTTGTAACTCTATCATCATTACCTAACCTCAGAACTTTACATTTATCAGCATTAAACTGCATCTGCCAATCCTTTGACCATTTCAAAACCCTATCTAGATCAACTTGAAGTGATAGTGAGTCCTCCTCCGAATTAATTTCCCTACCGATTTTCGTATCATCGGCAAATTTGCAAATGTTGCTACTCAAACCTGAATCTAAATCATTTATATATATTATAAACAACAGAGGTCCCAGGACAGAGCCTTGAGGCACTCCACTTACAACATTTTCCCACTCTGACTTGATTCCATTTATACTAACTCTCTGTTTCCTTTGGTATAGCCATGCCCTAATCCAGCTTAATATAGCACCCCCAATACCATGAGACTCTATTTTTTTAATCAGTCTTTCATGTGGCACTGTATCAAAAGCTTTGCTAAAGTCAAGGTATACAACATCGCAATCCTTACCACTATCAACTGCCTCAACAATGGTAGAATAAAAAGATAACAAATTTGTTAAACATGAACGGCCATTTATAAAACCATGTTGCGACTCAATTATTAATTTATGTTTTTCAAGATGAAGACGAATTTTATTTGCTATTATAGATTCGAGTAACTTTCCCACAATAGACGTTAGGCTAATTGGTCGATAGTTAGACGCAAGTGATCTATCTCCTTTCTTAAAAACTGGTATCACATTAGCAACTTTCCAAAACTCTGGCACTCTGCCTGACTCTATTGATTTATTAAATATGGTTGACAGTGGGTCACAAAGCTCCTCTTTGCATTCTTTAAGCACCCTAGCGAACACTTCATCCGGCCCTGGGGATTTGTTTGGTTTGAGTTTTACTATTTGTTTAAGAACATCCTCCCTGGTAACTGCTAAACTCGTCAACCTGTCCTCGTCCCCACCCACATAGACTTGTTCGGCTGAAGGCATATTGTTAAGTTCCTCTTTAGTAAATACAGATACAAAATATTTATTAAAAATACTACTCATCTCTTCATCACTATCTGTTATTTGACCTGTCTCAGTTTTTAATGGACCTATCCTTTCCCTAGTCTTAGTACGATATAACTGAAAAAACCCTTTAGGATTTGTCTTTGCTTGCCCTGCTATGCGAACTTCATAGTTTCTTTTTGCTTTCCTTATCTCTTTTTTAACATTTCTAACCAGTTGTACGAATTCCTGTTCTAAAGTGACCTCCCCATTTTTAATCCTTTTGTACCAAGCTCTCTTTTTACCTATAAGGTTCTTCAAATTCTTTGTTATCCACTTTGGGTCATTAGTATACGATCTATTCAATTTGTATGGTATACTACGTTCCTGTGCTTTGTTTAGAATATTCTTAAATAAGTTATATATTGAATCCACATCGAAATCCCCATTTAAGTCACCTATCGCTGGGTTCATGTCTCGCTCCAAGACCGGCCCACACCCCATACCCAAGCCTTTCCAATCAATTTGACCCAAAAAATTTCTTAGGCTATTAAAATCAGCTTTTCGAAAATCTGGCACTTTAACAGAATTTTCTCCTACTGGTCTATTCCATTCTATGCTAAATCTGATTTCTTTGTGATCACTGCTCCCTAGCTCACTCCCTATTTCGATGTCATTAATTTGCGTTTCCCTGTTAGTTAACACTAAATCTAAAATATTATTTTCCCGTGTTGGTTCCTTAATGTGTTGCGTAAGAAAGCAATCGTCAATTAATTCTGGAAAATCTTCTGCTTCACTATTCCCTGTTTTGTTCAACCAGTTTATTCCGCTAAAATTAAAGTCACCCATGACATAAATACTGTTAGATCTAGATGCTCTAGATATTATAGATATATCCTCGTCTAATATATCTATCTGTGTGAAATAGTTTAAATCCATATATTTGATATTCAGCTAATAGTTCTCTATTTTCTACATTCATCCACGTTTCGGTAAGTGCAATAATATCTATTTTTTCTGTGCAGACAAGAGCATTTAATTCGTTAATTTTATTTCTTAGACTTCTACTGTTAGTGTAATATACCCTAAGTGAATTGTTATTTTGCGGACCTTCTCTTTCCCTGATCGTTTTGCCAATTCCTTTCACCCACAAACACATACTTTTATTACCTCCTTCCTCCAAATCAATTCCCATACCTCTATCTACTAACAGTAACAACCCCAGCTCTCGATAGATGCACCCCATCACGAGCATACATTTCATTTCTTCCATAGAAGTGTTCCCAGTTGTCTATGAAAGATATTGCATTTGATTTGCAATATCTTTCCAGCCGGCAATTGACACCAAGTGCCCTCGATATCCATTCATTTCCCACTCCCTTTCTTGGAAGAATGCCACATATGATCGGGATTCCTCCCTTGCTCCTAACTAACTCTATGGCTGTTTTATACCTCTGAATCAGTTCCTCACTCCTGACTCGACCAACATCATTTCCTCCCACGCTAATGCAAATAATGGGATTGTTCCCATTACCAGCCATAATATCATTCATGTTGTTTATAATATCACCAATGCCAGCTCCGGGATAGCAAACCCTTAACCTGTTCCCCCTATCTCTAGCACAAAACGTTCTATCCAAATACCTTATCTGGGAATCTCCCACAACTAATGTTTGCTTAGGTACTTCCTTTACTTTCTGAGGGGCCTGCGCTTCCTTTCTCTTCGTTGCTTTCCCTTTTGCGCGATCCACAGTCTCTCCACAGCACTCGTCCTCCAAAACGTCAAATGAATTTGAAGTTGCTATGGCGTTTGAAGGCGGCTTTATCAAAGTCTTCTTAAGGCCCCTGTCTTTCGCAACTCTCCAAGACGAGGTCCCTTTACTGCTGGTCTCCTCCTTCGTTACTTCTCGTTGTTTTTTAAGCTGACGCACCTCCTCCCGCAGAGAGTCCAACTCTGTCCTCAGGGCTCCCACTAGAGTCACCAGGTCCTTCACTACAACTTCCATATTGCTATGATAATATAACAACACTCAGGAGCTCCGGTTAACACAACCTCTCACTGTGACTTCACCTGACCGACTGATCCAGCTTAATATAGCACCCCCAATACCATGAGACTCTATTTTTTTAATCAGTCTTTCATGTGGCACTGTATCAAAAGCTTTGCTAAAGTCAAGGTATACAACATCGCAATCCTTACCACTATCAACTGCCTCAACAATGCTAGAATAAAAAGATAACAAATTTGTTAAACATGAACGGCCATTTATAAAACCATGTTGCGACTCAATTATTAATTTATGTTTTTCAAGATGAAGACGAATTTTATTTGCTATTATAGATTCGAGTTACTTTCCCACAATAGACGTTAGGCTAATTGGTCGATAGTTAGACGCAAGTGATCTATCTCCTTTCTTAAAAACTGGTATCACATTAGCAACTTTCCAAAACTCTGGCACTCTGCCTGACTCTATTGATTTATTAAATATGGTTGACAGTGGGTCACAAAGCTCCTCTTTGCATTCTTTAAGCACCCTAGCAAACACTACATCCGGCCCTGGGGATTTGTTTGGTTTGAGTTTTACAATTTGTTTAAGAACATCCTCCCTGGTAACTGCTAAACTCGTCAACCTGTCCTCGTCCCCACCCACATAGACTTGTTCGGCTGAAGGCATATTGTTAAGTTCTTCTTTAGTAAATACAGATACAAAATATTTATTAAAAATACTACTCATCTCTTCATCACTATCTGTTATTTGACCTGTCTCAGTTTTTAATGGACCTATCCTTTCCCTAGTCTTAGTACGATATAACTGAAAAAACCCTTTAGGATTTGTCTTTGCTTGCCCTGCTATGCGAACTTCATAGTTTCTTTTTGCTTTCCTTATCTCTTTTTTAACATTTCTAACCAGTTGTACGAATTCCTGTTCTAAAGTGACCTCCCCATTTTTAATCCTTTTGTACCAAGCTCTCTTTTTACCTATAAGGTTCTTCAAATTCTTTGTTATCCACTTTGGGTCATTAGTATACGATCTATTCAATTTGTATGGTATACTACGTTCCTGTGCTTTGTTTAGAATATTCTTAAATAAGTTATATATTGAATCCACATCGAAATCCCTATTTAAGTCACCTATCGCTGGGTTCATGTCTCGCTCCAAGACCGGCCCACACCCCATACCCAAGCCTTTCCAATCAATTTGACCCAAAAAATTTCTTAGGCTATTAAAATCAGCTTTTCGAAAATCTGGCACTTTAACAGAATTTTCTCCTACTGGTCTATTCCATTCTATGCTAAATCTGATTTCTTTGTGATCACTGCTCCCTAGCTCACTCCCTATTTCGATGTCATTAATTTGCGTTTCCCTGTTAGTTAACACTGCGTTTCCCTGTTAGTTAACACTAACAGGGAAACAAATTTGTTCATGTTTAACAAATTTGTTATCTTTTTATTCTAGCATTGTTGAGGCAGTTGATAGTGGTAAGGATTGCGATGTTGTATACCTTGACTTTAGCAAAGCTTTTGATACAGTGCCACATGAAAGACTGATTAAAAAAATAGAGTCTCATGGTATTGGGGGTGCTATATTAAGCTGGATTAGGGCATGGCTATACCAAAGGAAACAGAGAGTTAGTATAAATGGAATCAAGTCAGAGTGGGAAAATGTTGTAAGTGGAGTGCCTCAAGGCTCTGTCCTGGGACCTCTGTTGTTTATAATATATATAAATGATTTAGATTCAGGTTTGAGTAGCAACATTTGCAAATTTGCCGATGATACGAAAATCGGTAGGGAAATTAATTCGGAGGAGGACTCACTATCACTTCAAGTTGATCTAGATAGGGTTTTGAAATGGTCAAAGGATTGGCAGATGCAGTTTAATGCTGATAAATGTAAAGTTCTGAGGTTAGGTAATGATGATAGAGTTACAAGATACGAGCTAGATGGTGTTGTGATTGCGAAGTCGGATTGCGAAAGGGATCTGGGAGTTATGATTAGTAAGAATTTAAAACAAAAGGATCAATGCACAAATGTTCGTAATAAGGCAAATCGGACACTTGGATTTATTAATCGCAGCGTTAGTAACAAGACACCTGGTGTGGTTCTCAAGCTATATCTTGCTCTAGTTAGGCCCCATTTAGATTATGCAGTTCAGTTTTGGTCGCCATATTATAGAATGGATATAAATTCACTTGAACGTGTCCAGCGTAGGATGACTAAGTTAATTCCCCAAATTAGAAATCTTTCATATGAAGAAAGATTAACAAAGCTTAAGTTGCATTCACTGGAAAGGCGAAGAGTTAGGGGTGACATGATAGAGGTTTACAAGTGGATGAATGGACATAACCGGGGGGATATTAATAGGGTATTAAAAGTATCAACACAGGACAGAACACGAAACAATGGATATAAATTGGATAAGTTTAGATTTAGGAAAGACTTGGGTAAATACTGGTTCAGTAACAGGGTTGTTGATTTGTGGAACCAATTGCCGCGTAACATTGTGGAGGTGGGGTCCCTCGATTGTTTCAAGCACGGGTTGGACAAGTATATGAGTGGGATTGGGTGGTTATAGAATAGGAGCTGCCTCGTATGGGCCAATAGGCCTTCTGCAGTTACCTTTGTTCTTATGTTCTTATGTTTCAATACCCCATTAATATCCCCTTTGTTATGTCCATTCACCCACTTGTAAACCTCTATCATGTCGCCCCTAACTCTTCGCCTTTCCAGTGAATGCAACTTAAGCTTTGTTAATCTTTCTTCATATGAAAGATTTCTAATTTGGGGAATTAACTTAGTCATCCTACGCTGGACACGTTCAAGTGAATTTATATCCATTCTATAATATGGCGACCAAAACTGAACTGCATAATCTAAATGGGGCCTAACTAGAGCAAGATATAGCTTGAGAACCACACCAGGTGTCTTGTTACTAACGCTGCGATTAATAAATCCAAGTGTCCGATTTGCCTTATTACGAACATTTATGCATTGATCCTTTTGTTTTAAATTCTTACTAATCATAACTCCCAGATCCCTTTCGCAATCCGACTTCGCAATCTCAACACCATCTAGCTCGTATCTTGTAACTCTATCATCATTACCTAACCTCAGAACTTTA
Organism: Procambarus clarkii; assembly: GCF_040958095.1. NCBI lineage: Eukaryota > Metazoa > Arthropoda > Malacostraca > Decapoda > Cambaridae > Procambarus > Procambarus clarkii. The sequence continues at coordinate 29,531,975 of NC_091175.1, forward strand.
CATTTATCAGCATTAAACTGCATCTGCCAATCCTTTGACCATTTCAAAACCCTATCTAGATCAACTTGAAGTGATAGTGAGTCCTCCTCCGAATTAATTTCCCTACCGATTTTCGTATCATCGGCAAATTTGCAAATGTTGCTACTCAAACCTGAATCTAAATCATTTATATATATTATAAACAACAGAGGTCCCAGGACAGAGCCTTGAGGCACTCCACTTACAACATTTTCCCACTCTGACTTGATTCCATTTATACTAACTCTCTGTTTCCTTTGGTATAGCCATGCCCTAATCCAGCTTAATATAGCACCCCCAATACCATGAGACTCTATCTTTTTAATCAGTCTTTCATGTGGCACTGTATCAAAAGCTTTGCTAAAGTCAAGGTATACAACATCGCAATCCTTACCACTATCAACTGCCTCAACAATGCTAGAATAAAAAGATAACAAATTTGTTAAACATGAACGGCCATTTATAAAACCATGTTGCGACTCAATTATTAATTTATGTTTTTCAAGATGAAGACGAATTTTATTTGCTATTATAGATTCGAGTAACTTTCCCACAGTAACTTTCTGTTATATTATCATAGCAATATGGAAGTTGTAGTGAAGGACCTGGTGACTCTAGTGGGAGCCCTGAGGACAGAGCTTGGACTCTCTGCGGGAGGAGGTGCGTCAGCTTAAAAAACAACGAGAAGTAACGAAGGAGGAGACCAGCAGTAAAGGGACCTCGTCTTGGAGAGTTGCGAAAGACAGGGGCCTTAAGAAGACTTTGATAAAGCCGCCTTCAAACGCCATAGCAACTTCAAATTCATTTGACGTTTTGGAGGACGAGTGCTGTGGAGAGACTGTGGATCGCGCAAAAGGGAAAGCAACGAAGAGAAAGGAAGCGCAGGCCCCTCAGAAAGTAAAGGAAGTACCTAAGCAAACATTAGTTGTGGGAGATTCCCAGATAAGGTATTTGGATAGAACGTTTTGTGCTAGAGATAGGGGGAACAGGTTAAGGGTTTGCTATCCCGGAGCTGGCATTGGTGATATTATAAACAACATGAATGATATTATGGCTGGTAATGGGAACAATCCCATTATTTGCATTAGCGTGGGAGGAAATGTTGTTGGTCGAGTCAGGAGTGAGGAACTGATTCAGAGGTATAAAACAGCCATAGAGTTAGTTAGGAGCAAGGGAGGAATCCCGATCATATGTGGCATTCTTCCAAGAAAGGGAGTGGGAAATGAATGGATATCGAGGGCACTTGGTGTCAATTGCCGGCTGGAAAGATATTGCAAATCAAATGCAATATCTTTCATAGACAACTGGGAACACTTCTATGGAAGAAATGAAATGTATGCTCGTGATGGGGTGCATCTATCGAGAGCTGGGGTTGTTGCTGTTGCGAACTCGTTAGAAGAAGTGGTTAGAGGTGTTTGTTTCGGTTTAAACTGTTAGTAGATAGAGGTATGGGAATTGATTTGGAGGAAGGAGGTAATAAAAGTATGTGTTTGTGGGAGAAAGGAATTGGCAAAACGATCAGGGAAAGAGAAGGTCCGCAAAATAACAATTTACTTAGGGTATATTACACTAACAGTAGAAGTCTAAAAAATAAAATTAACGAATTAAATGCTCTTGTCTGCACAGAAAAAATAGATATTATTGCACTTACCGAAACGTGGATGAATGTAGAAAATAGAGAACTATTAGCTGAATATCAAATATATGGATTTAAACTATTTCACACAGATAGATATATTAGACGAGGAGGTGGAGTAGCCATATATGTTAGGGACAATTTGAAATGTAGTCTCAAAGAGGGAATCAAAACAGAGCCACACACAGAAACTATTTGGATTGAATTAAACGAAAAAGCTAATAATATTATAATAGGAGTAATATATAGGCCACCAAATTTAGACAGAATGGAAGCAAAGCATCTATGGGATGAAATATCTAGAGCATCTAGATCTAACAGTATTTATGTCATGGGTGACTTTAATTTTAGCGGAATAAACTGGTTGAACAAAACAGCAGGAATAGTGAAGCAGAAGATTTTCTAGAATTAATTGACGATTGCTTTCTTACGCAACACATTAAGGAACCAACACGGGAAAATAATATTTTAGATTTAGTGTTAACTAACAGGGAAACGCAAATTAATGACATCGAAATAGGGAGTGAGCTAGGGAGCAGTGATCACAAAGAAATCAGATTTAGCATAGAATGGAATAGACCAGTAGGAGAAAATTCTGTTAAAGTGCCAGATTTTCGAAAAGCTGATTTTAATAGCCTAAGAAATTTTTTGGGTCAAATTGATTGGAAAGGCTTGGGTATGGGGTGTGGGCCGGTCTTGGAGCGAGACATGAACCCAGCGATAGGTGACTTAAATGGGGATTTCGATGTGGATTCAATATATAACTTATTTAAGAATATTCTAAACAAAGCACAGGAACGTAGTATACCATACAAATTGAATAGATCGTATACTAATGACCCAAAGTGGATAACAAAGAATTTGAAGAACCTTATAGGTAAAAAGAGAGCTTGGTACAAAAGGATTAAAAATGGGGAGGTCACTTTAGAACAGGAATTCGTACAACTGGTTAGAAATGTTAAAAAAGAGATAAGGAAAGCAAAAAGAAACTATGAAGTTCGCATAGCAGGGCAAGCAAAGACAAATCCTAAAGGGTTTTTTCAGTTATATCGTACTAAGACTAGGGAAAGGATAGGTCCATTAAAAACTGAGACAGGTCAAATAACAGATAGTGATGAAGAGATGAGTAGTATTTTTAATAAATATTTTGTATCTGTATTTACTAAAGAGGAACTTAACAATATGCCTTCAGCCGAACAAGTCTATGTGGGTGGGGACGAGGACAGGTTGACGAGTTTAGCAGTTTCCAGGGAGGATGTTCTTAAACAAATAGTAAAACTCAAACCAAACAAATCCCCAGGGCCGGATGAAGTGTTTGCTAGGGTGCTTAAAGAATGCAAAGAGGAGCTTTGTGACCCACTGTCAACCATATTTAATAAATCAATAGAGTCAGGCAGAGTGCCAGAGTTTTGGAAAGTTGCTAATGTGATACCAGTTTTTAAGAAAGGAGATAGATCACTTGCGTCTAACTATCGACCAATTAGCCTAACGTCTATTGAACATAAGAACATAAGAACAAAGGTAACTGCAGAAGGCCTATTGGCCCATACGAGGCAGCTCCTATTCTATAACCACCCAATCCCACTCATATACTTGTCCAACCCGTGCTTGAAACAATCGAGGGACCCCACCTCCACAATGTTACGCGGCAATTGGTTCCACAAATCAACAACCCTGTTACTGAACCAGTATTTACCCAAGTCTTTCCTAAATCTAAACTTATCCAATTTATATCCATTGTTTCGTGTTCTGTCCTGTGTTGATACTTTTAATACCCTATTAATATCCCCCCGGTTATGTCCATTCATCCACTTGTAAACCTCTATCATGTCACCCCTAACTCTTCGCCTTTCCAGTGAATGCAACTTAAGCTTTGTTAATCTTTCTTCATATGAAAGATTTCTAATTTGGGGAATTAACTTAGTCATCCTACGCTGGACACGTTCAAGTGAATTTATATCCATTCTATAATATGGCGACCAAAACTGAACTGCATAATCTAAATGGGGCCTAACTAGAGCAAGATATAGCTTGAGAACCACACCAGGTGTCTTGTTACTAACGCTGCGATTAATAAATCCAAGTGTCCGATTTGCCTTATTACGAACATTTGTGCATTGATCCTTTTGTTTTAAATTCTTACTAATCATAACTCCCAGATCCCTTTCGCAATCCGACTTCGCAATCACAACACCATCTAGCTCGTATCTTGTAACTCTATCATCATTACCTAACCTCAGAACTTTACATTTATCAGCATTAAACTGCATCTGCCAATCCTTTGACCATTTCAAAACCCTATCTAGATCAACTTGAAGTGATAGTGAGTCCTCCTCCGAATTAATTTCCCTACCGATTTTCGTATCATCGGCAAATTTGCAAATGTTGCTACTCAAACCTGAATCTAAATCATTTATATATATTATAAACAACAGAGGTCCCAGGACAGAGCCTTGAGGCACTCCACTTACAACATTTTCCCACTCTGACTTGATTCCATTTATACTAACTCTCTGTTTCCTTTGGTATAGCCATGCCCTAATCCATAAGAACATAAGAACATAAGAACAAAGGTAACTGCAGAAGGCCTATTGGCCCATACGAGGCAGCTCCTATTCTATAACCACCCAATCCCACTCATATACTTGTCCAACCCGTGCTTGAAACAATCGAGGGACCCCACCTCCACAATGTTACGCGGCAATTGGTTCCACAAATCAACAACCCTGTTACTGAACCAGTATTTACCCAAGTCTTTCCTAAATCTAAACTTATCCAATTTATATCCATTGTTTCGTGTTCTGTCCTGTGTTGATACTTTTAATACCCTATTAATATCCCCCCGGTTATGTCCATTCATCCACTTGTAAACCTCTATCATGTCACCCCTAACTCTTCGCCTTTCCAGTGAATGCAACTTAAGCTTTGTTAATCTTTCTTCATATGAAAGATTTCTAATTTGGGGAATTAACTTAGTCATCCTACGCTGGACACGTTCAAGTGAATTTATATCCATTCTATAATATGGCGACCAAAACTGAACTGCATAATCTAAATGGGGCCTAACTAGAGCAAGATATAGCTTGAGAACCACACCAGGTGTCTTGTTACTAACGCTGCGATTAATAAATCCAAGTGTCCGATTTGCCTTATTACGAACATTTATGCATTGATCCTTTTGTTTTAAATTCTTACTAATCATAACTCCCAGATCCCTTTCGCAATCCGACTTCGCAATCACAACACCATCTAGCTCGTATCTTGTAACTCTATCATCATTACCTAACCTCAGAACTTTACATTTATCAGCATTAAACTGCATCTGCCAATCCTTTGACCATTTCAAAACCCTATCTAGATCAACTTGAAGTGATAGTGAGTCCTCCTCCGAATTAATTTCCCTACCGATTTTCGTATCATCGGCAAATTTGCAAATGTTGCTACTCAAACCTGAATCTAAATCATTTATATATATTATAAACAACAGAGGTCCCAGGACAGAGCCTTGAGGCACTCCACTTACAACATTTTTCCACTCTGACTTGATTCCATTTATACTAACTCTCTGTTTCCTTTGGTATAGCCATGCCCTAATCCAGCTTAATATAGCACCCCCAATACCATGAGACTCTATTTTTTTAATCAGTCTTTCATGTGGCACTGTATCAAAAGCTTTGCTAAAGTCAAGGTATACAACATCGCAATCCTTACCACTATCAACTGCCTCAACAATGCTAGAATAAAAAGATAACAAATTTGTTAAACATGAACGGCCATTTATAAAACCATGTTGCGACTCAATTATTAATTTATGTTTTTCAAGATGAAGACGAATTTTATTTGCTATTATAGATTCGAGTAACTTTCCCACAATAGACGTTAGGCTAATTGGTCGATAGTTAGACGCAAGTGATCTATCTCCTTTCTTAAAAACTGGTATCACATTAGCAACTTTCCAAAACTCTGGCACTCTGCCTGACTCTATTGATTTATTAAATATGGTTGACAGTGGGTCACAAAGCTCCTCTTTGCATTCTTTAAGCACCCTAGCGAACACTTCATCCGGCCCTGGGGATTTGTTTGGTTTGAGTTTTACTATTTGTTTAAGAACATCCTCCCTGGTAACTGCTAAACTCGTCAACCTGTCCTCGTCCCCACCCACATAGACTTGTTCGGCTGAAGGCATATTGTTAAGTTCCTCTTTAGTAAATACAGATACAAAATATTTATTAAAAATACTACTCATCTCTTCATCACTATCTGTTATTTGACCTGTCTCAGTTTTTAATGGACCTATCCTTTCCCTAGTCTTAGTACGATATAACTGAAAAAACCCTTTAGGATTTGTCTTTGCTTGCCCTGCTATGCGAACTTCATAGTTTCTTTTTGCTTTCCTTATCTCTTTTTTAACATTTCTAACCAGTTGTACGAATTCCTGTTCTAAAGTGACCTCCCCATTTTTAATCCTTTTGTACCAAGCTCTCTTTTTACCTATAAGGTTCTTCAAATTCTTTGTTATCCACTTTGGGTCATTAGTATACGATCTATTCAATTTGTATGGTATACTACGTTCATGTGCTTTGTTTAGAATATTCTTAAATAAGTTATATATTGAATCCACATCGAAATCCCCATTTAAGTCACCTATCGCTGGGTTCATGTCTCGCTCCAAGACCGGCCCACACCCCATACCCAAGCCTTTCCAATCAATTTGACCCAAAAAATTTCTTAGGCTATTAAAATCAGCTTTTCGAAAATCTGGCACTTTAACAGAATTTTCTCCTACTGGTCTATTCCATTCTATGCTAAATCTGATTTCTTTGTGATCACTGCTCCCTAGCTCACTCCCTATTTCGATGTCATTAATTTGCGTTTCCCTGTTAGTTAACACTAAATCTAAAATATTATTTTCCCGTGTTGGTTCCTTAATGTGTTGCGTAAGAAAGCAATCGTCAATTAATTCTGGAAAATCTTCTGCTTCATCATAGCAATATGGAAGTTGTAGTAAAGGACCTGGTGACTCTAGTGGGAGCCCTGAGGACAGAGTTGGACTCTCTGCGGGAGGAGGTGCGTCAGCTTAAAAAACAACGAGAAGTAACGAAGGAGGAGACCAGCAGTAAAGGGACCTCGTCTTGGAGAGTTGCGAAAGACAGGGGCCTTAAGAAGACTTTGATTAAGCCGCCTTCAAACGCCATAGCAACTTCAAATTCATTTGACGTTTTGGAGGACGAGTGCTGTGGAGAGACTGTGGATCGCGCAAAAGGGAAAGCAACGAAGAGAAAGGAAGCGCAGGCCCCTCAGAAAGTAAAGGAAGTACCTAAGCAAACATTAGTTGTGGGAGATTCCCAGATAAGGTATTTGGATAGAACGTTTTGTGCTAGAGATAGGGGGAACAGGTTAAGGGTTTGCTATCCCGGAGCTGGCATTGGTGATATTATAAACAACATGAATGATATTATGGCTGGTAATGGGAACAATCCCATTATTTGCATTAGCGTGGGAGGAAATGATGTTGGTCGAGTCAGGAGTGAGGAACTGATTCAGAGGTATAAAACAGCCATAGAGTTAGTTAGGAGCAAGGGAGGAATCCCGATCATATGTGGCATTCTTCCAAGAAAGGGAGTGGGAAATGAATGGATATCGAGGGCACTTGGTGTCAATTGCCGGCTGGAAAGATATTGCAAATCAAATGCAATATCTTTCATAGACAACTGGGAACACTTCTATGGAAGAAATGAAATGTATGCTCGTGATGGGGTGCATCTATCGAGAGCTGGGGTTGTTGCTGTTGCGAACTCGTTGGAAGAAGTGGTTAGAGGTGTTTGTTTGGGTTTAAACTGTTAGTAGATAGAGGTATGGGAATTGATTTGGAGGAAGGAGGTAATAAAAGTATGTGTTTGTGGGAGAAAGGAATTGGCAAAACGATCAGGGAAAGAGAAGGTCCGCAAAATAACAATTCACTTAGGGTATATTACACTAACAGTAGAAGTCTAAGAAATAAAATTAACGAATTAAATGCTCTTGTCTGCACAGAAAAAATAGATATTATTGCACTTACCGAAACGTGGATGAATGTAGAAAATAGAGAACTATTAGCTGAATATCAAATATATGGATTTAAACTATTTCACACAGATAGATATATTAGACGAGGAGGTGGAGTAGCCATATATGTTAGGGACAATTTGAAATGTAGTCTCAAAGAGGGAATCAAAACAGAGCCACACACAGAAACTATTTGGATTGAATTAAACGAAAAAGCTAATAATATTATAATAGGAGTAATATATAGGCCACCAAATTTAGACAGAATGGAAGCAAAGCATCTATGGGATGAAATATCTAGAGCATCTAGATCTAACAGTATTTATGTCATGGGTGACTTTAATTTTAGCGGAATAAACTGGTTGAACAAAACAGGGAATAGTGAAGCAGAAGATTTTCTAGAATTAATTGACGATTGCTTTCTTACGCAACACATTAAGGAACCAACACGGGAAAATAATATTTTAGATTTAGTGTTAACTAACAGGGAAACGCAAATTAATGACATCGAAATAGGGAGTGAGCTAGGGAGCAGTGATCACAAAGAAATCAGATTTAGCATAGAATGGAATAGACCAGTAGGAGAAAATTCTGTTAAAGTGCCTGATTTTCGAAAAGCTGATTTTAATAGCCTAAGAAATTTTTTGGGTCAAATTGATTGGAAAGGCTTGGGTATGGGGTGTGGGCCGGTCTTGGAGCGAGACATGAACCCAGCGATAGGTGACTTAAAAGGGGATTTCGATGTGGATTCAATATATAACTTATTTAAGAATATTCTAAACAAAGCACAGGAACGTAGTATACCATACAAATTGAATAGATCGTATACTAATGACCCAAAGTGGATAACAAAGAATTTGAAGAACCTTATAGGTAAAAAGAGAGCTTGGTACAAAAGGATTAAAAATGGGGAGGTCACTTTAGAACAGGAATTCGTACAACTGGTTAGAAATGTTAAAAAAGAGATAAGGAAAGCAAAAAGGAACTATGAAGTTCGCATAGCAGGGCAAGCAAAGACAAATCCTAAAGGGTTTTTTCAGTTATATCGTACTAAGACTAGGGAAAGGATAGGTCCATTAAAAACTGAGACAGGTCAAATAACAGATAGTGATGAAGAGATGAGTAGTATTTTTAATAAATATTTTGTATCTGTATTTACTAAAGAGGAACTTAACAATATGCCTTCAGCCGAACTAGTCTATGTGGGTGGGGACGAGGACAGGTTGACGAGTTTAGCAGTTACCAGGGAGGATGTTCTTAAACAAATAGTAAAACTCAAACCAAACAAATCCCCAGGGCCGGATGAAGTGTTTGCTAGGGTGCTTAAAGAATGCAAAGAGGAGCTTTGTGACCCACTGTCAACCATATTTAATAAATCAATAGAGTCAGGCAGAGTGCCAGAGTTTTGGAAAGTTGCTAATGTGATACCAGTTTTTAAGAAAGGAGATAGATCACTTGCGTCTAACTATCGACCAATTAGCCTAACGTCTATTGTGGGAAAGTTACTCGAATCTATAATAGCAAATAAAATTCGTCTTCATCTTGAAAAACATAAATTAATAATTGAGTCGCAACATGGTTTTATAAATGGCCGTTCATGTTTAACAAATTTGTTATCTTTTTATTCTAGCATTGTTGAGGCAGTTGATAGTGGTAAGGATTGCGATGTTGTATACCTTGACTTTAGCAAAGCTTTTGATACAGTGCCACATGAAAGACTGATTAAAAAAATAGAGTCTCATGGTATTGGGGGTGCTATATTAAGCTGGATTAGGGCATGGCTATACCAAAGGAAACAGAGAGTTAGTATAAATGGAATCAAGTCAGAATGGGAAAATGTTGTAAGTGGAGTGCCTCAAGGCTCTGTCCTGGGACCTCTGTTGTTTATAATATATATAAATGATTTAGATTCAGGTTTGAGTAGCAACATTTGCAAATTTGCCGATGATACGAAAATCGGTAGGGAAATTAATTCGGAGGAGGACTCACTATCACTTCAAGTTGATCTAGATAGGGTTTTGAAATGGTCAAAGGATTGGCAGATGCAGTTTAATGCTGATAAATGTAAAGTTCTGAGGTTAGGTAATGATGATAGAGTTACAAGATACGAGCTAGATGGTGTTGTAATTGCGAAGTCGGATTGCGAAAGGGATCTGGGAGTTATGATTAGTAAGAATTTAAAACAAAAGGATCAATGCATAAATGTTCGTAATAAGGCAAATCGGACACTTGGATTTATTAATCGCAGCGTTAGTAACAAGACACCTGGTGTGGTTCTCAAGCTATATCTTGCTCTAGTTAGGCCCCATTTAGATTATGCAGTTCAGTTTTGGTCGCCATATTATAGAATGGATATAAATTCACTTGAACGTGTCCAGCGTAGGATGACTAAGTTAATTCCCCAAATTAGAAATCTTTCATATGAAGAAAGATTAACAAAGCTTAAGTTGCATTCACTGGAAAGGCGAAGAGTTAGGGGTGACATGATAGAGGTTTACAAGTGGATGAATGGACATAACCGGGGGGATATTAGGTAGGGTATTAAAAGTATCAACACAGGACAGAACACGAAACAATGGGTATAAATTGGATAAGTTTAGATTTAGGAAAGACTTGGGTAAATACTGGTTAAGTAACAGGGTTGTTGATTTGTGGAACCAATTGCCGCGTAACATTGTGGAGGTGGGGTCCCTCGATTGTTTCAAGCACGGGTTGGACAAGTATATGAGTGGGATTGGGTGAACATAAGAACATAAGAACAAAGGTAACTGCAGAAGGCCTATTGGCCCATACGAGGCAGCTCCTATTCTATAACCACCCAATCCCACTCATATACTTGTCCAACCCGTGCTTGAAACAATCGAGGGACCCCACCTCCACAATGTTACGCGGCAATTGGTTCCACAAATCAACAACCCTGTTACTGAACCAGTATTTACCCAAGTCTTTCCTAAATCTAAACTTATCCAATTTATATCCATTGTTTCGTGTTCTGTCCTGTGTTGATACTTTTAATACCCTATTAATATCCCCCCGGTTATGTCCATTCATCCACTTGTAAACCTCTATCATGTCACCCCTAACTCTTCGCCTTTCCAGTGAATGCAACTTAAGCTTTGTTAATCTTTCTTCATATGAAAGATTTCTAATTTGGGGAATTAACTTAGTCATCCTACGCTGGACACGTTCAAGTGAATTTATATCCATTCTATAATATGGCGACCAAAACTGAACTGCATAATCTAAATGGGGCCTAACTAGAGCAAGATATAGCTTGAGAACCACACCAGGTGTCTTGTTACTAACGCTGCGATTAATAAATCCAAGTGTCCGATTTGCCTTATTACGAACATTTATGCATTGATCCTTTTGTTTTAAATTCTTACTAATCATAACTCCCAGATCCCTTTCGCAATCCGACTTCGCAATCACAACACCATCTAGCTCGTATCTTGTAACTCTATCATCATTACCTAACCTCAGAACTTTACATTTATCAGCATTAAACTGCATCTGCCAATCCTTTGACCATTTCAAAACCCTATCTAGATCAACTTGAAGTGATAGTGAGTCCTCCTCCGAATTAATTACCCTACCGATTTTCGTATCATCGGCAAATTTGCAAATGTTGCTACTCAAACCTGAATCTAAATCATTTATATATATTATAAACAACAGAGGTCCCAGGACAGAGCCTTGAGACACTCCACTTACAACATTTTCCCACTCTGACTTGATTCCATTTATACTAACTCTCTGTTTCCTTTGGTATAGCCATGCCCTAATCCAGCTTAATATAGCACCCCCAATACCATGAGACTCTATTTTTTTAATCAGTCTTTCATGTGGCACTGTATCAAAAGCTTTGCTAAAGTCAAGGTATACAACATCGCAATCCTTACCACTATCAACTGCCTCAACAATGCTAGAATACATAAGAACATAAGAACATAAGAACAAAGGCAACTGCAGAAGGCCTATTGGCCCATACGAGGCAGCTCCTATTCTATAACCACCCAATCCCACTCATATACTTGTCCAACCCGTGCTTGAAACAATCGAGGGACCCCACCTCCACAATGTTACGCGGCAATTGGTTCCACAAATCAACAACCCTGTTACTGAACCAGTATTTACCCAAGTCTTTCCTAAATCTAAACTTATCCAATTTATACCCATTGTTTCGTGTTCTGTCCTGTGTTGATACTTTTAATACCCTATTAATATCCCCCCGGTTATGTCCATTCATCCACTTGTAAACCTCTATCATGTCACCCCTAACTCTTCGCCTTTCCAGTGAATGCAACTTAAGCTTTGTTAATCTTTCTTCATATGAAAGATTTCTAATTTGGGGAATTAACTTAGTCATCCTACGCTGGACACGTTCAAGTGAATTTATATCCATTCTATAATATGGCGACCAAAACTGATCTGCATAATCTAAATGGGGCCTAACTAGAGCAAGATATAGCTTGAGAACCACACCAGGTGTCTTGTTACTAACGCTGCGATTAATAAATCCAAGTGTCCGATTTGCCTTATTACGAACATTTATGCATTGATCCTTTTGTTTTAAATTCTTACTAATCATAACTCCCAGATCCCTTTCGCAATCCGACTTCGCAATCACAACACCATCTAGCTCGTATCTTGTAACTCTATCATCATTACCTAACCTCAGAACTTTACATTTATCAGCATTAAACTGCATCTGCCAATCCTTTGACCATTTCAAAACCCTATCTAGATCAACTTGAAGTGATAGTGAGTCCTCCTCCGAATTAATTACCCTACCGATTTTCGTATCATCGGCAAATTTGCAAATGTTGCTACTCAAACCTGAATCTAAATCATTTATATATATTATAAACAACAGAGGTCCCAGGACAGAGCCTTGAGGCACTCCACTTACAACATTTTCCCACTCTGACTTGATTCCATTTATACTAACTCTCTGTTTCCTTTGGTATAGCCATGCCCTAATCCAGCTTAATATAGCACCCCCAATACCATGAGACTCTATTTTTTTAATCAGTCTTTCATGTGGCACTGTATCAAAAGCTTTGCTAAAGTCAAGGTATACAACATCGCAATCCTTACCACTATCAACTGCCTCAACAATGCTAGAATACATAAGAACATAAGAACAAAGGCAACTGCAGAAGGCCTATTGGCCCATACGAGGCAGCTCCTATTCTATAACCACCCAATCCCACTCATATACTTGTCCAACCCGTGCTTGAAACAATCGAGGGACCCCACCTCCACAATGTTACGCGGCAATTGGTTCCACAAACAACAACCCTGTTACTGAACCAGTATTTACCCAAGTCTTTCCTAAATCTAAACTTATCCAATTTATACCCATTGTTTCGTGTTCTGTCCTGTGTTGATACTTTTAATACCCTATTAATATCCCCCCGGTTATGTCCATTCATCCACTTGTAAACCTCTATCATGTCACCCCTAACTCTTCGCCTTTCCAGTGAATGCAACTTAAGCTTTGTTAATCTTTCTTCATATGAAAGATTTCTAATTTGGGGAATTAACTTAGTCATCCTACGCTGGACACGTTCAAGTGAATTTATATCCATTCTATAATATGGCGACCAAAACTGAACTGCATAATCTAAATGGGGCCTAACTAGAGCAAGATATAGCTTGAGAACCACACCAGGTGTCTTGTTACTAACGCTGCGATTAATAAATCCAAGTGTCCGATTTGCCTTATTACGAACATTTATGCATTGATCCTTTTGTTTTAAATTCTTACTAATCATAACTCCCAGATCCCTTTCGCAATCCGACTTCGCAATCACAACACCATCTAGCTCGTATCTTGTAACTCTATCATCATTACCTAACCTCAGAACTTTACATTTATCAGCATTAAACTGCATCTGCCAATCCTTTGACCATTTCAAAACCCTATCTAGATCAACTTGAAGTGATAGTGAGTCCTCCTCCGAATTAATTTCCCTACCGATTTTCGTATCATCGGCAAATTTGCAAATGTTGCTACTCAAACCTGAATCTAAATCATTTATATATATTATAAACAACAGAGGTCCCAGGACAGAGCCTTGAGGCACTCCACTTACAACATTTTCCCACTCTGACTTGATTCCATTTATACTAACTCTCTGTTTCCTTTGGTATAGCCATGCCCTAATCCAGCTTAATATAGCACCCCCAATACCATGAGACTCTATTTTTTTAATCAGTCTTTCATGTGGCACTGTATCAAAAGCTTTGCTAAAGTCAAGGTATACAACATCGCAATCCTTACCACTATCAACTGCCTCAACAATGCTAGAATACATAAGAACATAAGAACATAAGAACAAAGGCAACTGCAGAAGGCCTATTGGCCCATACGAGGCAGCTCCTATTCTATAACCACCCAATCCCACTCATATACTTGTCCAACCCGTGCTTGAAACAATCGAGGGACCCCACCTCCACAATGTTACGCGGCAATTGGTTCCACAAATCAACAACCCTGTTACTGAACCAGTATTTACCCAAGTCTTTCCTAAATCTAAACTTATCCAATTTATACCCATTGTTTCGTGTTCTGTCCTGTGTTGATACTTTTAATACCCTATTAATATCCCCCCGGTTATGTCCATTCATCCACTTGTAAACCTCTATCATGTCACCCCTAACTCTTCGCCTTTCCAGTGAATGCAACTTAAGCTTTGTTAATCTTTCTTCATATGAAAGATTTCTAATTTGGGGAATTAACTTAGTCATCCTACGCTGGACACGTTCAAGTGAATTTATATCCATTCTATAATATGGCGACCAAAACTGAACTGCATAATCTAAATGGGGCCTAACTAGAGCAAGATATAGCTTGAGAACCACACCAGGTGTCTTGTTACTAACGCTGCGATTAATAAATCCAAGTGTCCGATTTGCCTTATTACGAACATTTATGCATTGATCCTTTTGTTTTAAATTCTTACTAATCATAACTCCCAGATCCCTTTCGCAATCCGACTTCGCAATCACAACACCATCTAGCTCGTATCTTGTAACTCTATCATCATTACCTAACCTCAGAACTTTACATTTATCAGCATTAAACTGCATCTGCCAATCCTTTGACCATTTCAAAACCCTATCTAGATCAACTTGAAGTGATAGTGAGTCCTCCTCCGAATTAATTTCCCTACCGATTTTCGTATCATCGGCAAATTTGCAAATGTTGCTACTCAAACCTGAATCTAAATCATTTATATATATTATAAACAACAGAGGTCCCAGGACAGAGCCTTGAGGCACTCCACTTACAACATTTTCCCACTCTGACTTGATTCCATTTATACTAACTCTCTGTTTCCTTTGGTATAGCCATGCCCTAATCCAGCTTAATATAGCACCCCCAATACCATGAGACTCTATTTTTTTAATCAGTCTTTCATGTGGCACTGTATCAAAAGCTTTGCTAAAGTCAAGGTATACAACATCGCAATCCTTACCACTATCAACTGCCTCAACAATGCTAGAATACATAAGAACATAAGAACATAAGAACAAAGGCAACTGCAGAAGGCCTATTGGCCCATACGAGGCAGCTCCTATTCTATAACCACCCAATCCCACTCATATACTTGTCCAACCCGTGCTTGAAACAATCGAGGGACCCCACCTCCACAATGTTACGCGGCAATTGGTTCCACAAATCAACAACCCTGTTACTGAACCAGTATTTACCCAAGTCTTTCCTAAATCTAAACTTATCCAATTTATACCCATTGTTTCGTGTTCTGTCCTGTGTTGATACTTTTAATACCCTATTAATATCCCCCCGGTTATGTCCATTCATCCACTTGTAAACCTCTATCATGTCACCCCTAACTCTTCGCCTTTCCAGTGAATGCAACTTAAGCTTTGTTAATCTTTCTTCATATGAAAGATTTCTAATTTGGGGAATTAACTTAGTCATCCTACGCTGGACACGTTCAAGTGAATTTATATCCATTCTATAATATGGCGACCAAAACTGAACTGCATAATCTAAATGGGGCCTAACTCAAGATATAGCTTGAGAACCACACCAGGTGTCTTGTTACTAACGCTGCGATTAATAAATCCAAGTGTCCGATTTGCCTTATTACGAACATTTATGCATTGATCCTTTTGTTTTAAATTCTTACTAATCATAACTCCCAGATCCCTTTCGCAATCCGACTTCGCAATCACAACACCATCTAGCTCGTACCTTGTAACTCTATTATCATTACCTAACCTCAGAACTTTACATTTATCAGCATTAAACTGCATCTGCCAATCCTTTGACCATTTCAAAACCCTATCTAGATCAACTTGAAGTGATAGTGAGTCCTCCTCCGAATTAATTTCCCTACCGATTTTCGTATCATCGGCAAATTTGCAAATGTTGCTACTCAAACCTGAATCTAAATCATTTATATATATTATAAACAACAGAGGTCCCAGGACAGAGCCTTGAGGCACTCCACTTACAACATTTTCCCACTCTGACTTGATTCCATTTATACTAACTCTCTGTTTCCTTTGGTATAGTCATGCCCTAATCCAGCATAATATAGCACCCCCAATACCATGAGACTCTATTTTTTTAATCAGTCTTTCATGTGGCACTGTATCAAAAGCTTTGCTAAAGTCAAGGTATACAACATCGCAATCCTTACCACTATCAACTGCCTCAACAATGCTAGAATAAAAAGATAACAAATTTGTTAAACATGAACGGCCATTTATAAAACCATGTTGCGACTCTATTATTAATTTATGTTTTTCAAGATGAAGACGAATTTTATTTGCTATTATAGATTCGAGTAACTTTCCCACAATAGACGTTAGGCTAATTGGTCGATAGTTAGACGCAAGTGATCTATCTCCTTTCTTAAAAACTGGTATCACATTAGCAACTTTCCAAAACTCTGGCACTCTGCCTGACTCTATTGATTTATTAAATATGGTTGACAGTGGGTCACAAAGCTCCTCTTTGCATTCTTTAAGCACCCTAGCAAACACTTCATCCGGCCCTGGGGATTTGTTTGGTTTGAGTTTTACTATTTGTTTAAGAACATCCTCCCTGGTAACTGCTAAACTCGTCAACCTGTCCTCGTCCCCACCCACATAGACTTGTTTGGCTGAAGGCATATTGTTAAGTTCCTCTTTAGTAAATACAGATACAAAATATTTATTAAAAGTACTACTCATCTCTTCATCACTATCTGTTATTTGACCTGTCTCAGTTTTTAATGGACCTATCCTTTCCCTAGTCTTAGTACGATATAACTGAAAAAACCCTTTAGGATTTGTCTTTGCTTGCCCTGCTATGCGAACTTCATAGTTTCTTTTTGCTTTCCTTATCTCTTTTTTAACATTTCTAACCAGTTGTACGAATTCCTGTTCTAAAGTGACCTCCCCATTTTTAATCCTTTTGTACCAAGCTCTCTTTTTACCTATAAGGTTCTTCAAATTCTTTGTTATCCACTTTGGGTCATTAGTATACGATCTATTCAATTTGTATGGTATACTACGTTCCTGTGCTTTGTTTAGAATATTCTTAAATAAGTTATATATTGAATCCACATCGAAATCCCCATTTAAGTCACCTATCGCTGGGTTCATGTCTCGCTCCAAGACCGGCCCACACCCCATACCCAAGCCTTTCCAATCAATTTGACCCAAAAAATTTCTTAGGCTATTAAAATCAGCTTTTCGAAAATCTGGCACTTTAACAGAATTTTCTCCTACTGGTCTATTCCATTCTATGCTAAATCTGATTTCTTTGTGATCACTGCTCCCTAGCTCACTCCCTATTTCGATGTCATTAATTTGCGTTTCCCTGTTAGTTAACACTAAATCTAAAATATTATTTTCCCGTGTTGGTTCCTTAATGTGTTGCGTAAGAAAGCAATCGTCAATTAATTCTAGAAAATCTTCTGCTTCACTATTCCCTGTTTTGTTCAACCAGTTTATTCCGCTAAAATTAAAGTCAACCATGACATAAATACTGTTAGATCTAGATGCTCTAGATATTTCATCCCATGGATGTTTTGCTTCCATTCTGTCTAAATTTGGTGGCCTATATATTACTCCTATTAAGAACATAAGAACAAAGGTAACTGCAGAAGGCCTATTGGCCCATACGAGGCAGCTCCTATTCTATAACCACCCAATCCCACTCATATACTTGTCCAACCCGTGCTTGAAACAATCGAGGGACCCCACCTCCACAATGTTACGCGGCAATTGGTTCCACAAATCAACAACCCTGTTACTGAACCAGTATTTACCCAAGTCTTTCCTAAATCTAAACTTATCCAATTTATTTCCATTGTTTCGTGTTCTGTCCTGTGTTGATACTTTTAATACCCTATTAATATCCCCCCGGTTATGTCCATTCATCCACTTGTAAACCTCTATCATGTCACCCCTAACTCTTCGCTTTTCCAGTGAATGCAACTTAAGCTTTGTTAATCTTTCTTCATATGAAAGATTTCTAATTTGGGGAATTAACTTAGTCATCCTACGCTGGACACGTTCAAGTGAATTTATATCCATTCTATAATATGGCGACCAAAACTGAACTGCATAATCTAAATGGGGCCTAACTAGAGCAAGATATAGCTTGAGAACCACACCAGGTGTCTTGTTACTAACGCTGCGATTAATAAATCCAAGTGTCCGATTTGCCTTATTACGAACATTTATGCATTGATCCTTTTGTTTTAAATTCTTACTAATCATAACTCCCAGATCCCTTTCGCAATCCGACTTCGCAATCACAACACCATCTACCTCGTATCTTGTAACTCTATCATCATTACCTAACCTCAGAACTTTACATTTATCAGCATTAAACTGCATCTGCCAATCCTTTGACCATTTCAAAACCCTATCTAGATCAACTTGAAGTGATAGTGAGTCCTCCTCCGAATTAATTTCCCTACCGATTTTCGTATCATCGGCAAATTTGCAAATGTTGCTACTCAAACCTGAATCTAAATCATTTATATATATTATAAACAACAGAGGTCCCAGGACAGAGCCTTGAGGCACTCCACTTACAACATTTTCCCACTCTGACTTGATTCCATTTATACTAACTCTCTGTTTCCTTTGGTATAGCCATGCCCTAATCCAGCTTAATATAGCACCCCCAATACCATGAGACTCTATTTTTTTAATCAGTCTTTCATGTGGCACTGTATCAAAAGCTTTGCTAAAGTCAAGGTATACAACATCGCAATCCTTACCACTATCAACTGCCTCAACAATGCTAGAATAAAAAGATAACAAATTTGTTAAACATGAACGGCCATTTATAAAACCATGTTGCGACTCAATTATTAATTTATGTTTTTCAAGATGAAGACGAATTTTATTTGCTATTATAGATTCGAGTAACTTTTCCACAATAGACGTTAGGCTAATTGGTCGATAGTTAGACGCAAGTGATCTATCTCCTTTCTTAAAAACTGGTATCACATTAGCAACTTTCCAAAACTCTGGCACTCTGCCTGACTCTATTGATTTATTAAATATGGTTGACAGTGGGTCACAAAGCTCCTCTTTGCATTCTTTAAGCACCCTAGCAAACACTTCATCCGGCCCTGGGGATTTGTTTGGTTTGAGTTTTACTATTTGTTTAAGAACATCCTCCCTGGTAACTGCTAAACTCGTCAACCTGTCCTCGTCCCCACCCACATAGACTTGTTCGGCTGAAGGCATATTGTTAAGTTCCTCTTTAGTAAATACAGATACAAAATATTTATTAAAAATACTACTCATCTCTTCATCACTATCTGTTATTTGACCTGTCTCAGTTTTTAATGGACCTATCCTTTCCCTAGTCTTAGTACGATATAACTGAAAAAACCCTTTAGGATTTGTCTTTGCTTGCCCTGCTATGCGAACTTCATAGTTCCTTTTTGCTTTCCTTATCTCTTTTTTAACATTTCTAACCAGTTGTACGAATTCCTGTTCTAAAGTGACCTCCCCATTTTTAATCTTTTTGTACCAAGCTCTCTTTTTACCTATAAGGTTCTTCAAATTCTTTGTTATCCACTTTGGGTCATTAGTATACGATCTATTCAATTTGTATGGTATACTACGTTCCTGTGCTTTGTTTAGAATATTCTTAAATAAGTTATATATTGAATCCACATCGAAATCCCCATTTAAGTCACCTATCGCTGGGTTCATGTCTCGCTCCAAGACCGGCCCACACCCCATACCCAAGCCTTTCCAATCAATTTGACCCAAAAAATTTCTTAGGCTATTAAAATCAGCTTTTCGAAAATCTGGCACTTTAACAGAATTTTCTCCTACTGGTCTATTCCATTCCTATGCTAAATCTGATTTCTTTGTGATCACTGCTCCCTAGCTCACTCCCTATTTCGATGTCATTAATTTGCGTTTCCCTGTTAGTTAACACTAAATCTAAAATATTATTTTCCCGTGTTGGTTCCTTAATGTGTTGCGTAAGAAAGCAATCGTCAATTAATTCTAGAAAATCTTCTGCTTCACTATTCCCTGTTTTGTTCAACCAGTTTATTCCGCTAAAATTAAAGTCACCCATGACATAAATACTGTTAGATCTAGATGCTCTAGATATTTCATCCCATAGATGCTTTGCTTCCATTCTGTCTAAATTTGGTGGCCTATATATTACTCCTATTATAATATTATTAGCTTTTTCGTTTAATTCAATCCAAATAGTTTCTGTGTGTGGCTCTGTTTTGATTCCCTCTTTGAGACTACATTTCAAATTGTCCCTAACATATATGGCTACTCCACCTCCTCGTCTAATATATCTATCTGTGTGAAATAGTTTAAATCCATATATTTGATATTCAGCTAATAGTTCTCTATTTTCTACATTCATCCACGTTTCGGTAAGTGCAATAATATCTATTTTTTCTGTGCAGACAAGAGCATTTAATTCGTTAATTTTATTTCTTAGACTTCTACTGTTAGTGTAATATACCCTAAGTGAATTGTTATTTTGCGGACCTTCTCTTTCCCTGATCGTTTTGCCAATTCCTTTCTCCCACAAACACATACTTTTATTACCTCCTTCCTCCAAATCAATTCCCATACCTCTATCTACTAACAGTTTAAACCCAAACAAACACCTCTAACCACTTCTTCTAGCGAGTTCGCAACAGCAACAACCCCAGCTCTCGATAGATGCACCCCATCACGAGCATACATTTCATTTCTTCCATAGAAGTGTTCCCAGTTGTCTATGAAAGATATTGCATTTGATTTGCAATATCTTTCCAGCCGGCAATTGACACCAAGTGCCCTCGATATCCATTCATTTCCCACTCCCTTTCTTGGAAGAATGCCACATATGATCGGGATTCCTCCCTTGCTCCTAACTAACTCTATGGCTGTTTTATACCTCTGAATCAGTTCCTCACTCCTGACTCGACCAACATCATTTCCTCCCACGCTAATGCAAATAATGGGATTGTTCCCATTACCAGCCATAATATCATTCATGTTGTTTATAATATCACCAATGCCAGCTCCGGGATAGCAAACCCTTAACCTGTTCCCCCTATCTCTAGCACAAAACGTTCTATCCAAATACCTTATCTGGGAATCTCCCACAACTAATGTTTGCTTAGGTACTTCCTTTACTTTCTGAGGGGCCTGCGCTTCCTTTCTCTTCGTTGCTTTCCCTTTTGCGCGATCCACAGTCTCTCCACAGCACTCGTCCTCCAAAACGTCAAATGAATTTGAAGTTGCTATGGCGTTTGAAGGCGGCTTTATCAAAGTCTTCTTAAGGCCCCTGTCTTTCGCAACTCTCCAAGACGAGGTCCCTTTACTGCTGGTCTCCTCCTTCGTTACTTCTCGTTGTTTTTTAAGCTGACGCACCTCCTCCCGCAGAGAGTCCAACTCTGTCCTCAGGACTCCCACTAGAGTCACCAGGTCCTTTACTACAACTTCCATATTGCTATGATAATATAACAACACTCAGGAGCTCCGGTTAACACAACCTCTCACTGTGACTTCACCTGATCGACTCAAACTTCACCTGATCTATTATAATATTATTAGCTTTTTCGTTTAATTCAATCCAAATAGTTTCTGTGTGTGGCTCTGTTTTGATTCCCTCTTTGAGACTACATTTCAAATTGTCCCTAACATATATGGCTACTCCACCTCCTCGTCTAATATATCTATCTGTGTGAAATAGTTTAAATCCATATATTTGATATTCAGCTAATAGTTCTCTATTTTCTACATTCATCCACGTTTCGGTAAGTGCAATAATATCTATTTTTTCTGTGCAGACAAGAGCATTTAATTCGTTAATTTTATTTCTTAGACTTCTACTGTTAGTGTAATATACCCTAAGTGAATTGTTATTTTGCGGACCTTCTCTTTCCCTAATCGTTTTGCCAATTCCTTTCTCCCACAAACACATACTTTTATTACCTCCTTCCTCCAAATCAATTCCCATACCTCTATCTACTAACAGTTTAAACCCAAACAAACACCTCTAACCACTTCTTCTAGCGAGTTCGCAACAGCAACAACCCCAGCTCTCGATAGATGCACCCCATCATGAGCATACATTTCATTTCTTCCATAGAAGTGTTCCCAGTTGTCTATGAAAGATATTGCATTTGATTTGCAATATCTTTCCAGCCGGCAAAAGATATTGCAAAATAATAATTTTGCAATATCTATTCTATAACCTATTCTATAACCGGGTGGTTATAGAATAGGAGCTGCCTCGTATGGGCCAATAGGCCTTCTGCAGTTACCTTTGTTCTTATGTTCTTATGTTCAATAGACGTTAGGCTAATTGGTCGATAGTTAGACGCAAGTGATCTATCTCCTTTCTTAAAAACTGGTATCACATTAGCAACTTTCCAAAACTCTGGCACTCTGCCTGACTCTATTGATTTATTAAATATGGTTGACAGTGGGTCACAAAGCTCCTCTTTGCATTCTTTAAGCACCCTGGCAAACACTTCATCCGGCCCTGGGGATTTGTTTGGTTTGAGTTTTACTATTTGTTTAAGAACATCCTCCCTGGTAACTGTTAAACTCGTCAACCTGTCCTCGTCCCCACCCACATAGACTTGTTCGGCTGAAGGCATATTGTTAAGTTCCTCTTTAGTAAATACAGATACAAAATATTTATTAAAGTTCTGAGGTTAGGTAATGATGATAGAGTTACAAGATACGAGCTAGATGGTGTTGTGATTGCGAAGTCGGATTGCGAAAGGGATCTGGGAGTTATGATTAGTAAGAATTTAAAACAAAAGGATCAATGCATAAATGTTCCGCGCAGGGGAAGCGCGGGCCCCTCGGGGGGTGGGGGGGGTGCCTGGGCGGGCATTGGTTGTGGGAGGTTCCCAGATGGGGTGTTTGGGTGGAGCGTTTTGTGCTGGAGATGGGGGGAGCGGGTTGGGGGTTTGCTGGCCCGGAGCTGGCATTGGTGATGTTGTGGACGGCATGAATGATATTGTGGCTGGTGGTGGGAACAGTCCCATTATTTGCGTTGGCGTGGGGGGGGGTGATGTTGGTCGGGTTGGGAGTGGGGAGCTGATTCGGAGTTGTAGGGCAGCCATGGAGTTGGTTGGGAGCGGGGGGGGGGGGTCCCGATCGTGTGTGGCATTCTTCCAGGAAAGGGAGTGGGAGGTGAGTGGATGTCGGGGGCGCTTGGTGTCGGTTGCCGGCTGGAAAGATGTTGCGGGTCGGGTGCGGTGTCTTTCATGGACAACTGGGAGCACTTCTGTGGAGAGGGTGAGGTGTGTGCTCGTGGTGGGGTGCATCTGTCGGGAGCTGGGGTTGTTGCTGTTGCGAGCTCGTTGGGGGAGGTGGTTGGAGGTGTTTGTTTGGGTTTGGGCTGTTGGTGGATGGAGGTATGGGAGTTGATTTGGGGGAGGGAGGTAGTGGGGGTGTGTGTTTGTGGGAGAGGGGAATTGGCGGGGCGATCGGGGAGGGGGAGGGTCCGCAGGATGGCAATTCGCTTGGGGTATGTTGCGCTAGCAGTGGAAGTCTGGGAAGTAGGGTTGACGAATTAAGTGCTCTTGTCTGCGCAGAAGAAATGGATGTTGTTGCGCTTACCGAGGCGTGGATGAATGTAGAAGGTGGAGAGCTGTTGGCTGAATATCGAATGTATGGATTTGGGCTATTTCGCACAGATGGATGTGTTGGGCGGGGGGGTGGAGTAGCCGTGTGTGTTGGGGACGGTTTGAAGTGTGGTCTCGGGGAGGGGATCAAGGCGGGGCCGCGCGCGGAAGCTATTTGGATTGAATTAAACGAAAAAGCTAATAATATTATAATAGGAGTAATATATAGGCCACCAAATTTAGACAGAATGGAAGCAAAGCATCTATGGGATGAAATATCTAGAGCATCTAGATCTAACAGTATTTATGTCATGGGTGACTTTAATTTTAGCGGAATAAACTGGTTGAACAAAACAGGGAATATTGAAGCAGAAGATTTTCTAGAATTAATTGACGATTGCTTTCTTACACAACACATTAAGGAACCAACACGGGAAGATGGTGTTTTGGATTTGGTGTTGGCTAGCAGGGAAGCGCAAATTAATGACATCGAGGTGGGGGGTGGGCTGGGGAGCGGTGGTCGCAGGGAGGTCGGATTTGGCATGGAGTGGAATAGACCAGTGGGGGAGGATTCTGTTGGGGTGCCAGATTTTCGAAAGGCTGATTTTGGTAGCCTAAGAAATTTTTTGGGTCGGATTGATTGGAGGGTCTTGGGTGTGGGGTGTGGGCCGGTCTTGGAGCGGGACGTGAGCCCAGCGATGGGTGACTTGGGTGGGGGTTTCGATGTGGATTCAATATATAACTTGTTTGGGAGTATTCTAGGCGGGGCGCAGGAACGTGGTGTGCCATGCGGGTTGAGTGGATCGAGTACTGGTGACCCAGAGTGGATGGCGGGGAGTTTGGGGAACCTTGTGGGTGGGAAGAGAGCTTGGTACAAGGGGATTGAGGGTGGGGAGGTCGCTTTGGAGCGGGAGTTCGTGCAGCTGGTTGGAGGTGTTAGGGGAGAGATGGGGAGAGCAGGGGGAGGCTGTGGGGTTCGCATGGCGGGGCGGGCAGAGACGGGTCCTGGGGGGTTTATTCCAGTTGTGTCGTGCTGGGACTGGGGAAGGGATGGGTCCATTGGGAGCTGAGACGGGTCAGGTGGCAGATGGTGATGGGGAGATGAGTGGTATTTTTGATAAATGTTTTGTGTCTGTGTTTGCTGGGGGGGAGCTTGACAGTGTGCCTTCGGCCGGGCAGGTCTGTGTGGGTGGGGACGGGGACGGGTTGGCGAGTTTGGCAGTTACCAGGGAGGATGTTCTTGGACAGGTGGTGGAGCTCGGGCCAGGCGGGTCCCCGGGGCCGGATGGGGTGTTTGCCGGGGTGCTTGGGGAATGCGGGGGGGAGCTTTGTGACCCACTGTCAACCATATTTGGTAGGTCAATGGAGTCGGGCAGAGTGCCAGAGTTTTGGAGGGTTGCTGGTGTGATACCAGTTTTTGGGAAAGGAGATAGATCACTTGCGTCTGGCTGTCGACCGGTTGGCCTGGCGTCTATTGTGGGAAGGTTGCTCGAATCTGTGGTAGCGGATGGAATTCGTCTTCGTCTTGAAAAGCATAGGTTGGTAATTGGGTCGCAGCATGGTTTTGTGAGTGGCCGTTCGTGTTTGACAAATTTGTTATCTTTTTGTTCTAGCATTGTTGGGGCGGTTGATGGTGGTGGGGATTGTGATGTTGTGTGCCTTGACTTTGGCAGAGCTTTTGATGCAGTGCCACATGAAGGACTGATTGGGGGGATGGAGTCTCATGGTATTGGGGGTGCTGTGTTGGGCTGGATTGGGGCGTGGCTGTGCCGGGGGAGGCAGAGAGTTGGTGTGGGTGGAATCAAGTCAGAGTGGGAAAGTGTTGTGGGTGGGGTGCCTCGGGGCTCTGTCCTGGGACCTCTGTTGTTTGTGATATGTGTAGGTGATTTAGATTCGGGTTTGAGTGGCGACGTTTGCAAGTTTGCCGATGATACGAGGGTCGGTGGGGGGGTTGGTTCGGGGGGGGACTCGCTGTCACTTCGGGTTGATCTGGATAGGGTTTTGGAATGGTCGAGGGATTGGCGGATGCAGTTTGGTGCTGATGGGTGTGAAGTTCTGAGGTTGGGTGGTGATGGTGGAGTTGCAAGATGCGAGCTAGATGGTGTTGAGATTGCGAAGTCGGATTGCGAAAGGGATCTGGGAGTTATGATTAGTAAGAATTTAAAACAAAAGGATCAATGCATAAATGTTCGTAATAAGGCAAATCGGACACTTGGATTTATTAATCGCAGCGTTAGTAACAAGACACCTGGTGTGGTTCTCAAGCTATATCTTGCTCTAGTTAGGCCCCATTTAGATTATGCAGTTCAGTTTTGGTCGCCATATTATAGAATGGATATAAATTCACTTGAACGTGTCCAGCGTAGGATGACTAAGTTAATTCCCCAAATTAGAAATCTTTCATATGAAGAAAGATTAACAAAGCTTAAGTTGCATTCACTGGAAAGGCGAAGAGTTAGGGGTGACATGATAGAGGTTTACAAGTGGATGAATGGACAAAACCGGGGGGATATTAATAGGGTATTAAAAGTATCAACACAGGACAGAACACGAAACAAAGGGTATAAATTGGATAAGTTTAGATTTAGGAAAGACTTGGGTAAATACTGGTTCAGTAACAGGGTTGTTGATTTGTGGAACCAATTGCCGCGTAACATTGTGGAGGTGGTGTCCCTCGATTGTTTCAAGCACGGGTTGGACAAGTACATGAGTGGGATTGGGTGGTTATAGAATAGGAGCTGCCTCGTATGGGCCAATAGGCCTTCTGCAGTTACCTTTGTTCTTATGTTCTTATGTTCTTATGTTCGTAATAAGGCAAATCGGACACTTGGATTTATTTTTTTTTTTTTTTTTTTTTTTTTTTTTTTTATTTTTAAAACAGAGCAAGTACAGCGTATAGTAACCATATAAACAGGAAAGCACAGAATAACGAAGAACATAGAATAACAACAACACAGATAACAAGTAACACAGACCAACACAAAAGTGTAAACAAAGAATAACATAAAACACATAAGAACACACACACACAAAAACAAAAGCAGCACTACCCAGACGGGGCGTGCCAAAAGCGTCAGTAATTACAAAAGCGCTCTAGGAGCACAATAAAACCAAGGGTAAATTATAAACAAGAATACACATACAAGAAACACATACAAAAATAACACAAACGCAAAACACACGCACCATGCGCCACACCACACAACAGCCGACAACACACCATAACAAACATGTCAATAAACACAATAACAAACATGTCAATATAACACTGTAAATACAACACAGTAAGGAAATGCAGGAAAATAACAATGGAATACAACAAAGCAAACACAGCACAGTACATAAAATAAAGGAAACAGAACACAGTAGCATTACATAGTAAAATAACATAGTAAAAAAGAAAGGAATCGGTATAGTACAAACCGACATTGGAACATATAACACGGTAAAATGACACAGATAACAGAAAAAAGTGTAAAAAAAAAACATAAACACACAAACAAACAACACATGCCACCCATACGGGGTGTGCCAACAGGAACCATAATGAAAAGCACATAACACATGGCAACAAGACAAAATGACAAACACAAGCATACAAAAACACACAACAATGGAACACACACGAAACAAACACAGCCACCCAGCACACAACCCCGACCCCCACAGACAGAGGACGGCCAGCCACCAAGCAGAAAGAAAAAACACCCACACACCGGACACATCAGGAGAGAGACAGACATGCCACACAACACCACAACACACCCATACCCACCCACACACAAACAAAATCCTGCCACACAAGGTAACCAAGCAAACCCCAGTACACACAAACCCCAAAGACAAACAAACACAGACCCCCCAAACCCCCACCCACCAGAGGGAACCGAACTAAAGGAACACGCACACACACACACACAACCACACCCACAGGAACCCACCACCTACACCAACGCAGCACCCCGGACATACTCGACCGTGAACCAAGCATCAAAAACCCTAGGAAAGGAGCGACGCAACCACCACATAGTATAAGACAGACGGCCTTTCAAAAAGCCCAAAATCCTCCCCACCCCATACCCCTCCATCCTACCAACCCATAAACAAAAAATATAGTCCGCTAACAACACCCCGAGCGTGTTACGCACCCGCCTGGAGCCCCGAGGAAACGAAAAAAGCAAAAACCGCAATAGGTCGACCTGCACCCCTGGACCACAAAAGGCTGCAATGACATCCCGCAACCACCCAACCAAACCCTGAACCCGCGCACAAAAATAAAAGACGTGCAACTGAGTCTCACGTCTCCCACAATGAACACAACCATCAGAGGCGACCAAACCCAACATAAAGAGCCTTGCATTCGTAGCCAAAGACTCATGCAAATATCGAAAAACCAACTCACGCGTCCGTGGCGCAATACACGGCCCACTCAACGCCTCCCACACATTCCCCCAGTCGAAACAAGGGTACAAACTTTCAACCCTGGGAGGCACCCGAGAGGCAAGCGCCCCATACACCTCCCGACAACCAAAAGAGACAAACCCATGAAAGCGACAAAGCGCCCGAAGGATCAAAACCGCCCACGAATACACTGGAGGCGTATACATGGCCACCTCCTGGCAACGATCCAGATCAAGCAAAAAACTAAACCTCATAGAGCAGTAAAACAACCCCAAGGAGTTTAACCCACCCCCTAACACCAAACTCCTCCGCACCGACCCCCAAAACAAAGCCAACGCCTTCACATAGACATCAGGAATACCAATTCCACCTTCTGACACCTTAAGACATAACGTAGATCGACGAACCGGATGATACCGGCCACACCACACATAACGATACACCAAACCCTCCAGAGCGCGAGCCTTCCGCCGATCCAACGGAAAACACTGCGCAACAAACCAGACCCGCGACAAAACCTTACAAGACACGACAATCGCCCGCTGGTAAATAGTCAGGGCCCGTTGCGACAACATCCCCACAGCTACGCCCACCCCCCGCGAAACTGCCTCCCAATTAAACTCCAAAGACTGCACATACGACCTAAACCACGTAATCCCCAGAACCCGAATGGACTGAACCACCGGAAACCACGAACCAGACCACACCAAACGAGAGGCCCAACCCCCCAACCCCAGAAGACAAGACTTTCCACGATTGACCAAAGCCCCTGTAGCCGATTCAAATTGAAAAACCAAATCCTGAACAGCAGGCACAGAACCCTCAGAGGCAACAAACAAGACTGTGTCGTCCGCATAACCACAAATCTTGAGGGACAAGCCATTCGGCAAACACGGCGAGACAACTGAACGACAAGCACGCACTGCGCGAACAAAGGGCTCCTGAAACAGAATATATAGAAGCATCGACAGAGGACACCCCTGTCGAACCGAACGCCGAAGAGCGAAGGGAGCACTAAGGAACCCATTGACACACACCCTACTACTACAACCAGCATACAACATCCGTATCCAGCCCACAAACTGGGGCGGGAAACCAAACCTCTCCAGGACCCGCAAAACAAACCCAATCGGCACGCGATCAAAAGCCTTGGACCAATCCAGGCTGATCATGGCCGCGGGAACACTAGACTCCTCCACATAGAGGAGCAAATCCCGAAAAAGGGAATTACATTGCACCAACGACCTACCCGGAACGCCACAAAACTGACCCCAAGAGATCACCGACCCCACAACCGAGCGCAAACGTCCAGCCAACAACTTAGAAATAATCTTGTAATCCACATTTAGCAATGTAATAGGCCGCCAATTTGCAAAAAAACGTAAATCCCCCGGCTTCGGAAGAAGCCGCACAAGACCATCATTTTGCGAAACAGACAGAGACAAACTCCGAAGACAAAACCGAACCACCTCCAAAAATCGGCACCAAGTACATCCCAAAACTCAACATAGAACTCCATCGGAAACCCATCCGACCCTGGAACCTTACCACGACGAAAGGACCGCACAACCCCCCAGAGCTCCGAAGGGCTTACCTCCCGCACAAGACCCACACAATCCAAACCCGACAACCCCGGTGCACAGTGTTGGAGGAAGGACTCCATCAACCCCTCATCCCCCGCAACCACCCCATACAAAGACTCTAATTCACCACGCACATAATGCAAAATCGCCCCCGTGTCCGACACAACCGAACCGTCCGGCCGATGAAGACCTGCCAACAAAACAGAGGCACGCCCCACCCGTTCCCTCCGCAGTAAAAACTGCGAGAGCTTCTCACCACACAACCGTTCCTCCACCCCAGCCCGCACACGTACCCCCTCAGCCATCTCCTCCCTCAGCCCACAAATGAGATCCTTACACACCGAGATCTCCCGAAACCTATCTAAGCCTTGATTCAGCAACCCATACAGGCGAAATAACCGTGCCTGCAAGACCCTCAACAGACCAAACCTTCCCGACGCCTCCCGCTTCGCCACCACCCGAAAAAACGACCGACATTCCACCTTAGCCCACTCCCACCACTCCAGGACCGAGGGAAAAGTCCCCTTCCGAGCGGCCAAAACAGCCCACCGGGCTCGGAACTGGGCACACACAACAGGGCATTTCAGCAACCCACAATTCAGTTTCCACCAGCCACGGCCAACCCGCACCTGGCTGCGAATCCCCACCTGCAACACCACCATGCAATGGTCCGAGAACCCCACGGGAACCGTCTGCAACGAAAAAACCGAACCACCCCCAGTAGGCACGTAAAAACGATCGAGGCGAGAGCAAGCCCCACGCGAGAGAAAAGTATACTCCAAAGGACCCCCTTGCAACACTGCCGCATCCCGAAACCCGCAACTCTTCAAGGTAGCAGTCAAAGCCGGCGAGATATTCGCTGGACGAAGACTATTGCTATCCCGCGGCGATGTAATACAATTAAAATCCCCCCCCAAAATCATCCCCCTCGTATCGTGCCGCAAAAAATGCAGCACATCACGGGAAAAGAAAACCTCCCGGTTCTGCCTCTGCGCCGCCCCAGATGGCGCGTACACATTCAAGAGAGAGACCTCAGACCCCAAAAAGGAGACCCGAACTAACAGCACCCGACCACTTTCGTCCATCTCCGTGTGAAGCACGGAAATCGGGGCCCGCTTAGAAAGCAGGATCAACGTATCTCCACGCAAGCCACGCGAAGGGTTTAACACCACCGTAAACCCCTCAGCCAACACATGTAACAACCCCACGTCCTGCACATTGTGCTCCTGCACAAAAGCCACATCCACCCTCCACTCACGCAGCATCGACACCAGGCCCAATTGCACAGCCATAGAACGCAACCCATTCACATTCAGCGAAGCACACGTTAATGTAGGATCCATCGGGAAAAGAGATAAACCCTATCTAACCACAAAACCGTCATACCGGTCCGGCCGACACCCCGCGTACGGAAGCAGTAGCAGCCGCCACCGGGTTCCCAGGCGACGGAGACGCACTCCCCACAGGGGGGGGGAGGCCAGAGTCCTTCCGGAGCTTCACCACAAGGCCGCGATCAGCACTGCCACAGTCCCCCGGATCCACTACCGCCCACTCCGGGCCCCGTACCCCAGGGGACCCACATACGAGATCACCAGGAGGGTCCACAACACACCCTCCACCACCCGGCACCGACGGGTCTACTACAGACACCGTCACACCCTCACCATCACCGACACTCGCATCAGGCTCTAACCTCCGCACCGAAGGCCCTCGGTCCCCGGAGCGACCACTCCTGTTCGTCTTCCGGCGCTTCGTCAGAGAGCCAGGTTGACCCTGGACAGCAGTGGTGGAAGGACGACGAGAGGGGCGACCCCCTTCCAAGAACTCATCTGCTTCCAAGGGTTCCACACCAAGTGCACCAGAATCTGGCGCGACATCCTCCACCGGTGACAAAACAGGGCCACGCCCCACCGAAGCGCCAACATCGACGGCTATGGCAACTGGAGGCGGATGCACCTCCACATGCGTGACCACCGCACTACCACCCACACCAGGGGGGTCCACAGACATCGGACCCGACACGTCAGCACCAGTGGGGCACACCGCACCCACAACGCCATCACCGGTAGGTGCAGGAGGAGGGTTCAACCCGGCAGGAGCATCCCCCAGGTCCACAAGGCCATGTAGAGGTGGAAAATCCTCCTCTCGGAAGACATTGACCAACCGGACGGTGCCACTACGGCAACCAGCAGCCAGGTGTCCAGCCATACCGCACCGAAAACATGTGCGCTCTTGTCCCGCATAAAAGCACTGCACCTTGAACCCCAGCAGCACCATCGACGACGGGATCGCCTTCCTCAGCTTCATGGTAACCGTGCGGATACCCATCAGGACGCCACGAAGACGGCCAGACTTCAGCACATTTGCCCGACAGGCGAGAACACTCCCATATCCTCCTAAGAACCGGCGGAGCAGGCTCTCTGGGAACTCAAACGGCAGCCCCCGCACCACCACAAAAGTCACTGGAACACACAAGTCCGTTACAGTAACCGTACCCGCCGCGCCAGGCAAGGGTACAGTACGCCCATCATACTTGTCGACCACATCCCGGTACACCACAGCGTCAGTCAGCTTAACCAAGGCCCGATGTTCCCCAGCCAGCTGCACACCACACACATCTGCAGGGTTGACACCCAGCACATCCAGGAGAGCAACCTCCAACAACGAGTAGTTCACCTGACCAGAGAAGGCCAGCTCAACCGTATCCACACGCCTTATAGGCGGCATGGGCAACGCCATCCCGCCGGCCCACCAGGCCAGAGGCCCACAAAAAACGCCACCAGCTGTGTGCACGCCAAACGTCCAGGCAAGACTGAGGAGCGAATGTAAACAGAACCGCTCCGCACGGCTGCCAAACAGCCAGTCCGAAGTCGGATTGCGAAAGGGATCTGGGAGTTATGATTAGTAAGAATTTAAAACAAAAGGATCAATGCATAAATGTTCGTAATAAGGCAAATCGGACACTTGGATTTATTAATCGCAGCGTTAGTAACAAGACACCTGGTGTGGTTCTCAAGCTATATCTTGCTCTAGTTAGGCCCCATTTAGATTATGCAGTTCAGTTTTGGTCGCCATATTATAGAATGGATATAAATTCACTTGAACGTGTCCAGCGTAGGATGACTAAGTTAATTCCCCAAATTAGAAATCTTTCATATGAAGAAAGATTAACAAAGCTTAAGTTGCATTCACTGGAAAGGCGAAGAGTTAGGGGTGACATGATAGAGGTTTACAAGTGGATGAATGGACATAACCGGGGGGATATTAATAGGGTATTAAAAGTATCAACACAGGACAGAACACGAAACAATGGATATAAATTGGATAAGTTTAGATTTAGGAAAGACTTGGGTAAATACTGGTTCATTGTGGAGGTGGGGTCCCTCGATTGTTTCAAGCACGGGTTGGACAAGTATATGAGTGGGATTGGGTGGTTATAGAATAGGAGCTGCCTCGTATGGGCCAATAGGCCTTCTGCAGTTACCTTTGTTCTTATGTTCTTATTAAAAATACTACTCATCTCTTCATCACTATCTGTTATTTGACCTGTCTCAGTTTTTAATGGACCTATCCTTTCCCTAGTCTTAGTACGATATAACTGAAAAAACCCTTTAGGATTTGTCTTTGCTTGCCCTGCTATGCGAACTTCATAGTTTCTTTTTGCTTTCCTTATCTCTTTTTTAACATTTCTAACCAGTTGTACGAATTCCTGTTCTAAAGTGACCTCCCCATTTTTAATCCTTTTGTACCAAGCTCTCTTTTTACCTATAAGGTTCTTCAAATTCTTTGTTATCCACTTTGGGTCATTAGTATTCGATCTATTCAATTTGTATGGTATACTACGTTCCTGTGCTTTGTTTAGAATATTCTTAAATAAGTTATATATTGAATCCACATCGAAATCCCCATTTAAGTCACCTATCGCTGGGTTCATGTCTCGCTCCAAGACCGGCCCACACCCCATACCCAAGCCTTTCCAATCAATTTGACCCAAAAAATTTCTTAGGCTATTAAAATCAGCTTTTCGAAAATCTGGCACTTTAACAGAATTTTCTCCTACTGGTCTATTCCATTCTATGCTAAATCTGATTTCTTTGTGATCACTGCTCCCTAGCTCACTCCCTATTTCGATGTCATTAATTTGCGTTTCCCTGTTAGTTAACACTGCGTTTCCCTGTTAGTTAACACTAACAGGGAAACAAATTTGTTCATGTTTAACAAATTTGTTATCTTTTTATTCTAGCATTGTTGAGGCAGTTGATAGTGGTAAGGATTGCGATGTTGTATACCTTGACTTTAGCAAAGCTTTTGATACAGTGCCACATGAAAGACTGATTAAAAAAATAGAGTCTCATGGTATTGGGGGTGCTATATTAAGCTGGATTAGGGCATGGCTATACCAAAGGAAACAGAGAGTTAGTATAAATGGAATCAAGTCAGAGTGGGAAAATGTTGTAAGTGGAGTGCCTCAAGGCTCTGTCCTGGGACCTCTGTTGTTTATAATATATATAAATGATTTAGATTCAGGTTTGAGTAGCAACATTTGCAAATTTGCCGATGATACGAAAATCGGTAGGGAAATTAATTCGGAGGAGGACTCACTATCACTTCAAGTTGATCTAGATAGGGTTTTGAAATGGTCAAAGGATTGGCAGATGCAGTTTAATGCTGATAAATGTAAAGTTCTGAGGTTAGGTAATGATGATAGAGTTACAAGATACGAGCTAGATGGTGTTGTGATTGCGAAAGGGATCTGGGAGTTATGATTAGTAAGAATTTAAAACAAAAGGATCAATGCATAAATGTTCGTAATAAGGCAAATCGGACACTTGGATTTATTAATCGCAGCGTTAGTAACAAGACACCTGGTGTGGTTCTCAAGCTATATCTTGCTCTAGTTAGGCCCCATTTAGATTATGCAGTTCAGTTTTGGTCGCCATATTATAGAATGGATATAAATTCACTTGAACGTGTCCAGCGTAGGATGACTAAGTTAATTCCCCAAATTAGAAATCTTTCATATGAAGAAAGATTAACAAAGCTTAAGTTGCATTCACTGGAAAGGCGAAGAGTTAGGGGTGACATGATAGAGGTTTACAAGTGGATGAATGGACATAACCGGGGGGATATTGGTAGGGTATTAAAAGTATCAACACAGGACAGAACACGAAACAATGGGTATAAATTGGATAAGTTTAGATTTAGGAAAGACTTGGGTAAATACTGGTTCAGTAACAGGGTTGTTGATTTGTGGAACCAATTGCCGCGTAACATTGTGGAGGTGGGGTCCCTCGATTGTTTCAAGCACGGGTTGGACAAGTATATGAGTGGGATTGGATGGTTATAGAATATGAGCTGCCTCGTATGGGCCAATAGGCCTTCTGCAGTTACCTTTGTTCTTATGTTCTTATGTTCAATAGACGTTAGGCTAATTGGTCGATAGTTAGACGCAAGTGATCTATCTCCTTTCTTAAAAACTGGTATCACATTAGCAACTTTCCAAAACTCTGGCACTCTGCCTGACTCTATTGATTTATTAAATATGGTTGACAGTGGGTCACAAAGCTCCTCTTTGCATTCTTTAAGCACCCTGGCAAACACTTCATCCGGCCCTGGGGATTTGTTTGGTTTGAGTTTTACTATTTGTTTAAGAACATCCTCCCTGGTAACTGTTAAACTCGTCAACCTGTCCTCGTCCCCACCCACATAGACTTGTTCGGCTGAAGGCATATTGTTAAGTTCCTCTTTAGTAAATACAGATACAAAATATTTATTAAAAATACTACTCATCTCTTCATCACTATCTGTTATTTGACCTGTCTCAGTTTTTAATGGACCTATCCTTTCCCTAGTCTTAGTACGATATAACTGAAAAAACCCTTTAGGATTTGTCTTTGCTTGCCCTGCTATGCGAACTTCATAGTTTCTTTTTGCTTTCCTTATCTCTTTTTTAACATTTCTAACCAGTTGTACGAATTCCTGTTCTAAAGTGACCTCCCCATTTTTAATCCTTTTGTACCAAGCTCTCTTTTTACCTATAAGGTTCTTCAAATTCTTTGTTATCCACTTTGGGTCATTAGTATTCGATCTATTCAATTTGTATGGTATACTACGTTCCTGTGCTTTGTTTAGAATATTCTTAAATAAGTTATATATTGAATCCACATCGAAATCCCCATTTAAGTCACCTATCGCTGGGTTCATGTCTCGCTCCAAGACCGGCCCACACCCCATACCCAAGCCTTTCCAATCAATTTGACCCAAAAAATTTCTTAGGCTATTAAAATCAGCTTTTCGAAAATCTGGCACTTTAACAGAATTTTCTCCTACTGGTCTATTCCATTCTATGCTAAATCTGATTTCTTTGTGATCACTGCTCCCTAGCTCACTCCCTATTTCGATGTCATTAATTTGCGTTTCCCTGTTAGTTAACACTGCGTTTCCCTGTTAGTTAACACTAACAGGGAAACAAATTTGTTCATGTTTAACAAATTTGTTATCTTTTTATTCTAGCATTGTTGAGGCAGTTGATAGTGGTAAGGATTGCGATGTTGTATACCTTGACTTTAGCAAAGCTTTTGATACAGTGCCACATGAAAGACTGATTAAAAAAATAGAGTCTCATGGTATTGGGGGTGCTATATTAAGCTGGATTAGGGCATGGCTATACCAAAGGAAACAGAGAGTTAGTATAAATGGAATCAAGTCAGAGTGGGAAAATGTTGTAAGTGGAGTGCCTCAAGGCTCTGTCCTGGGACCTCTGTTGTTTATAATATATATAAATGATTTAGATTCAGGTTTGAGTAGCAACATTTGCAAATTTGCAGATGATACGAAAATCGGTAGGGAAATTAATTCGGAGGAGGACTCACTATCACTTCAAGTTGATCTAGATAGGGTTTTGAAATGGTCAAAGGATTGGCAGATGCAGTTTAATGCTGATAAATGTAAAGTTCTGAGGTTAGGTAATGATGATAGAGTTACAAGATACGAGCTAGATGGTGTTGTGATTGCGAAGTCGGATTGCGAAAGGGATCTGGGAGTTATGATTAGTAAGAATTTAAAACAAAAGGATCAATGCATAAATGTTCGTAATAAGGCAAATCGGACACTTGGATTTATTAATCGCAGCGTTAGTAACAAGACACCTGGTGTGGTTCTCAAGCTATATCTTGCTCTAGTTAGGCCCCATTTAGATTATGCAGTTCAGTTTTGGTCGCCATATTATAGAATGGATATAAATTCACTTGAACGTGTCCAGCGTAGGATGACTAAGTTAATTCCCCAAATTAGAAATCTTTCATATGAAGAAAGATTAACAAAGCTTAAGTTGCATTCACTGGAAAGGCGAAGAGTTAGGGGTGACATGATAGAGGTTTACAAGTGGATGAATGGACATAACCGGGGGGATATTGGTAGGGTATTAAAAGTATCAACACAGGACAGAACACGAAACAATGGGTATAAATTGGATAAGTTTAGATTTAGGAAAGACTTGGGTAAATACTGGTTCAGTAACAGGGTTGTTGATTTGTGGAACCAATTGCCGCGTAACATTGTGGAGGTGGGGTCCCTCGATTGTTTCAAGCACGGGTTGGACAAGTATATGAGTGGGATTGGGTGGTTATAGAATATGAGCTGCCTCGTATGGGCCAATAGGCCTCCTGCAGTTACCTTTGTTCTTATGTTCTTATGTTCAATAGACGTTAGGCTAATTTGTCGATAGTTAGACGCAAGTGATCTATCTCCTTTCTTAAAAACTGGTATCACATTAACAACTTTCCAAAACTCTGGCACTCTGCCTGACTCTATTGATTTATTAAATATGGTTGACAGTGGGTCACAAAGCTCCTCTTTGCATTCTTTATGCACCCTGGCAAACACTTCATCCGGCCCTGGGGATTTGTTTGGTTTGAGTTTTACTATTTGTTTAAGAACATCCTCCCTGGTAACTGTTAAACTCGTCAACCTGTCCTCGTCCCCACCCACATAGACTTGTTCGGCTGAAGGCATATTGTTAAGTTCCTCTTTAGTAAATACAGATACAAAATATTTATTAAAAATACTACTCATCTCTTCATCACTATCTGTTATAAGAACATAAGAACAAAGGTAACTGCAGAAGGCCTATTGGCCCATACGAGGCAGCTCCTATTCTATAACCACCCAATCCCACTCATATACTTGTCCAACCCGTGCTTGAAACAATCGAGGGACCCCACCTCCACAATGTTACGCGGCAATTGGTTCCACAAATCAACAACCCTGTTACTGAACCAGTATTTACCCAAGTCTTTCCTAAATCTAAACTTATCCAATTTATATCCATTGTTTCGTGTTCTGTCCTGTGTTGATACTTTTAATACCCTATTAATATCCCCCCGGTTATGTCCATTCATCCACTTGTAAACCTCTATCATGTCACCCCTAACTCTTCGCCTTTCCAGTGAATGCAACTTAAGCTTTGTTAATCTTTCTTCATATGAAAGATTTCTAATTTGGGGAATTAACTTAGTCATCCTACGCTGGACACGTTCAAGTGAATTTATATACATTCAATAAAGATATAGAATGTCATATGAAAGATTTCTAATTTGGGGAATTAACTTAGTCATCCTACGCTGGACACGTTCAAGTGAATTTATCATTCATTCTATTACGAATACTAATGACCCAAAGTGGATAACAAAGAATTTGAAGAACCTTATAGGTAAAAAGAGAGCTTGGTACAAAAGGATTAAAAATGGGGAGGTCACTTTAGAACAGGAATTCGTACAACTGGTTAGAAATGTTAAAAAAGAGATAAGGAAAGCAAAAAGAAACTATGAAGTTCGCATAGCAGGGCAAGCAAAGACAAATCCTAAAGGGTTTTTTCAGTTATATCGTACTAAGACTAGGGAAAGGATAGGTCCATTAAAAACTGAGACAGGTCAAATAACAGATAGTGATGAAGAGATGAGTAGTATTTTTAATAAATATTTTGTATCTGTATTTACTAAAGAGGAACTTAACAATATGCCTTCAGCCGAACAAATCTATGTGGGTGGGGACGAGGACAGGTTGACGAGTTTAGCAGTTACCAGGGAGGATGTTCTTAAACAAATAGTAAAACTCAAACCAAACAAATCCCCAGGGCCGGATGAAGTGTTTGCCAGGGTGCTTAAAGAATGCAAAGAGGAGCTTTGTGACCCACTGTCAACCATATTTAATAAATCAATAGAGTCAGGCAGAGTGCCAGAGTTTTGGAAAGTTGCTAATGTGATACCAGTTTTTAAGAAAGGAGATAGATCACTTGCGTCTAACTATCGACCAATTAGCCTAACGTCTATTGTGGGAAAGTTACTCGAATCTATAATAGCAAATAAAATTCGTCTTCATCTTGAAAAACATAAATTAATAATTGAGTCGCAACATGGTTTTATAAATGGCCGTTCATGTTTAACAAATTTGTTATCTTTTTATTCTAGCATTGTTGAGGCAGTTGATAGTGGTAAGGATTGCGATGTTGTATACCTTGTCTTTAGCAAAGCTTTTGATACAGTGCCACATGAAAGACTGATTAAAAAGATAGAGTCTCATGGTATTGGGGGTGCTATATTAAGCTGGATTAGGGCATGGCTATACCAAAGGAAACAGAGAGTTAGTATAAATGGAATCAAGTCAGAGTGGGAAAATGTTGTAAGTGGAGTGCCTCAAGGCTCTGTCCTGGGACCTCTGTTGTTTATAATATATATAAATGATTTAGATTCAGGTTTGAGTAGCAACATTTGCAAATTTGCCGATGATACGAAAATCGGTAGGGAAATTAATTCGGAGGAGGACTCACTATCACTTCAAGTTGATCTAGATAGGGTTTTGAAATGGTCAAAGGATTGGCAGATGCAGTTTAATGCTGATAAATGTAAAGTTCTGAGGTTAGGTAATGATGATAGAGTTACAAGATACGAGCTAGATGGTGTTGTGATTGCGAAGTCGGATTGCGAAAGGGATCTGGGAGTTATGATTAGTAAGAATTCAAAACAAAAGGATCAATGCATAAATGTTCGTAATAAGGCAAATCGGACACTTGGATTTATTAATCGCAGCGTTAGTAACAAGACACCTGGTGTGGTTCTCAAGCTATATCTTGCTCTAGTTAGGCCCCATTTAGATTATGCAGTTCAGTTTTGGTCGCCATATTATAGAATGGATATAAATTCACTTGAACGTGTCCAGCGTAGGATGACTAAGTTAATTCCCCAAATTAGAAATCTTTCATATGAAGAAAGATTAACAAAGCTTAAGTTGCATTCACTGGAAAGGCGAAGAGTTAGGGGTGACATGATAGAGGTTTACAAGTGGATGAATGGACATAACCGGGGGGATATTAATAGGGTATTAAAAGTATCAACACAGGACAGAACACGAAACAATGGGTATAAATTGGATAAGTTTAGATTTAGGAAAGACTTGGGTAAATACTGGTTCAGAAACAGGGTTGTTGATTTGTGGAACCAATTGCCGCGTAACATTGTGGAGGTGGGGTCCCTCGATTGTTTCAAGCACGGGTTGGACAAGTATATGAGTGGGATTGGGTGGTTATAGAATAGGAGCTGCCTCGTATGGGCCAATAGGCCTTCTGCAGTTACCTTTGTTCTTATGTTCTTATGTTCTTATAATATGGCGACCAAAACTGAACTGCATAATCTAAATGGGGCCTAACTAGAGCAAGATATAGCTTGAGAACCACACCAGGTGTCTTGTTACTAACGCTGCGATTAATAAATCCAAGTGTCCGATTTGCCTTATTACGAACATTTATGCATTGATCCTTTAGTTTTAAATTCTTACTAATCATAACTCCCAGATCCCTTTCGCAATCCGACTTCGCAATCACAACACCATCTAGCTCGTATCTTGTAACTCTATCATCATTACCTAACCTCAGAACTTTACATTTATCAGCATTAAACTGCATCTGCCAATCCTTTGACCATTTCAAAACCCTATCTAGATCAACTTGAAGTGATAGTGAGTCCTCCTCCGAATTAATTTCCCTACCGATTTTCGTATCATCGGCAAATTTGCAAATGTTGCTACTCAAACCTGAATCTAAATCATTTATATATATCACAAACAACAGAGGTCCCAGGACAGAGCCTTGAGGCACTCCACTTACAACATTTTCCCACTCTGACTTGATTCCATTTATACTAACTCTCTGTTTCCTTTGGTATAGTCATGCCCTAATCCAGCTTAATATAGCACCCCCAATACCATGAGACTCTATTTTTTTAATCAGTCTTTCATGTGGCACTGTATCAAAAGCTTTGCTAAAGTCAAGGTATACAACATCGCAATCCTTACCACTATCAACTGCCTCAACAATGCTAGAATAAAAAGATAACAAATTTGTTAAACATGAACGGCCATTTATAAAACCATGTTGCGACTCAATTATTAATTTATGTTTTTCAAGATGAAGACGAATTTTATTTGCTATTATAGATTCGAGTAACTTTCCCACAATAGACGTTAGGCTAATTGGTCGATAGTTAGACGCAAGTGATCTATCTCCTTTCTTAAAAACTGGTATCACATTAGCAACTTTCCAATACTCTGGCACTCTGCCTGACTCTATTGATTTATTAAATATGGTTGACAGTGGGTCACAAAGCTCCTCTTTGCATTCTTTAAGCACCCTAGCAAACACTTCATCCGGCCCTGGGGATTTGTTTGGTTTGAGTTTTACTATTTGTTTAAGAACATCCTCCCTGGTAACTGCTAAACTCGTCAACCTGTCCTCGTCCCCACCCACATAGACTTGTTCGGCTGAAGGCATATTGTTAAGTTCCTCTTTAGTAAATACAGATACAAAATATTTATTAAAAATACTACTCATCTCTTCATCTCTATCTGTTATTTAAGAACATAAGAACAAAGGTAACTGCAGAAGGCCTATTGGCCCATACGAGGCAGCTCCTATTCTATAACCACCCAATCCCACTCATATACTTGTCCAACCCGTGCTTGAAACAATCGAGGGACCCCACCTCCACAATGTTACGCGGCAATTGGTTCCACAAATCAACAACCCTGTTACTGAACCAGTATTTACCCAAGTCTTTCCTAAATCTAAACTTATCCAATTTATATCCATTGTTTCGTGTTCTGTCCTGTGTTGATACTTTTAATACCCTATTAATATCCCCCCGGTTATGTCCATTCATCCACTTGTAAACCTCTATCATGTCACCCCTAACTCTTCGCCTTTCCAGTGAATGCAACTTAAGCTTTGTTAATCTTTCTTCATATGAAAGATTTCTAATTTGGGGAATTAACTTAGTCATCCTACGCTGGACACGTTCAAGTGAATTTATATCCATTCTATAATATGGCGACCAAAACTGAACTGCATAATCTAAATGGGGCCTAACTAGAGCAAGATATAGCTTGAGAACCACACCAGGTGTCTTGTTACTAACGCTGCGATTAATAAATCCAAGTGTCCGATTTGCCTTATTACGAACATTTATGCATTGATCCTTTTGTTTTAAATTCTTACTAATCATAACTCCCAGATCCCTTTCGCAATCCGACTTCGCAATCACAACACCATCTAGCTCGTATCTTGTAACTCTTGTATTTGACCTGTCTCAGTTTTTAATGGACCTATCCTTTCCCTAGTCTTAGTACGATATAACTGAAAAAACCCTTTAGGATTTGTCTTTGCTTGCCCTGCTATGCGAACTTCATAGTTTCTTTTTGCTTTCCTTATCTCTTTTTTAACATTTCTAACCAGTTGTACGAATTCCTGTTCTAAAGTGACCTCCCCATTTTTAATCCTTTTGTACCAAGCTCTCTTTTTACCTATAAGGTTCTTCAAATTCTTTGTTATCCACAAAGTTATTTGTGGTAATTCTTTGTTATTTGACCTGTCTCAGTTTTTAATGGACCTATCCTTTCCCTAGTCTTAGTACGATATAACTGAAAAAACCCTTTAGGATTTGTCTTTGATTGCCCTGCTATGCGAACTTCATAGTTTCTTTTTGCTTTCCTTATCTCTTTTTTAACATTTCTAACCAGTTGTACGAATTCCTGTTCTAAAGTGACCTCCCCATTTTTAATCCTTTTGTACCAAGCTCTCTTTTTACCTATAAGGTTCTTCAAATTCTTTGTTATCCACTTTGGGTCATTAGTATTCGATCTATTCAATTTGTATGGTATACTACGTTCCTGTGCTTTGTTTAGAATATTCTTAAATAAGTTATATATTGAATCCACATCGAAATCCCCATTTAAGTCACCTATCGCTGGGTTCATGTCTCGCTCCAAGACCGGCCCACACCCCATACCCAAGACTTTCCAATCAATTTGACCCAAAAAATTTCTTAGGCTATTAAAATCAGCTTTTCGAAAATCTGGCACTTTAACAGAATTTTCTCCTACTGGTCTATTCCATTCTATGCTAAATCTGATTTCTTTGTGATCACTGTTCCCTAGCTCACTCCCTATTTCGATGTCATTAATTTGCGTTTCCCTGTTAGTTAACACTAAATCTAAAATATTATTTTCCCGTGTTGGTTCCTTAATGTGTTGCGTAAGAAAGCAATCGTCAATTAATTCTAGAAAATCTTCTGCTTCACTATTCCCTGTTTTGTTCAACCAGTTTATTCCGCTAAAATTAAAGTCACCCATGACATAAATACTGTTAGATCTAGATGCTCTAGATATTTCATCCCATAGGTGCTTTGCTTCCATTCTGTCTAAATTTGGTGGCCTATATATTACTTCTATTATAATATTATTAGCTTTTTCGTTTAATTCTATCCAAATAGTTTCTGTGTGTGGCTCTGTTTTGATTCCCTCTTTGAGACTACATTTCAAATTGTCCCTAACATATATGGCTACTCCCCCTCCTCATCTAATATATCTATCAGTGTGAAATAGTTTAAATCCATATATTTGATATTCAGCTAATAGTTCTCTATTTTCTACATTCATCCACGTTTCGGTAAGTGCAATAATATCTATTTTTTCTGTGCAGACAAGAGCATTTAATTCGTTAATTTTATTTCTTAGACTTCTACTGTTAGTGTAATATACCCTAAGTGAATTGTTATTTTGCGGCCCTTCTCTTTCCCTGATCGTTTTGCCAATTCCTTTCTCCCACAAACACATACTTTTATTACCTCCTTCCTCCAAATCAATTCCCATACCTCTATCTACTAACAGTTTTTACCTCTATCTACTAACACCTCTAACCACTTCTTCCAACGAGTTCGCAACAGCAACAACCCCAGCTCTCGATAGATGCACCCCATCACGAGCATACATTTCATTTCTTCCATAGAAGTGTTCCCAGTTGTCTATGAAAGATATTGCATTTGATTTGCAATATCTTTCCAGCCGGCAATTGACACCAAGTGCCCTCGATATCCATTCATTTCCCACTCCCTTTCTTGGAAGAATGCCACATATGATCGGGATTCCTCCCTTGCTCCTAACTAATTCTATGGCTGTTTTATACCTCTGAATCAGTTCCTCACTCCTAACTCGACCAACATCATTTCCTCCCACGCTAATGC
Source organism: Procambarus clarkii (assembly GCF_040958095.1). NCBI lineage: Eukaryota > Metazoa > Arthropoda > Malacostraca > Decapoda > Cambaridae > Procambarus > Procambarus clarkii. The sequence continues at coordinate 29,576,331 of NC_091175.1, forward strand.
AAATAATGGGATTGTTCCCATTACCAGCCATAATATCATTCATGTTGTTTATAATATCACCAATGCCAGCTCCGGGATAGCAAACCCTTAACCTGTTCCCCCTATCTCTAGCACAAAACGTTCTATCCAAATACCTTATCTGGGAATCTCCCACAACTAAGGTTTGCTTAGGTACTTCCTTTACTTTCTGAGGGGCCTGCGCTTCCTTGCTCTTCGTTGATTTTCCTTTTGCGCGATCCGCAGTCTCACCACAGCACTCGTCCTCCAAAACGTTAAATGAATTAGAAGTTGCTATGGCGTTTGAAGGCGGCTTTATCAAAGTCTTCTTAAGGCCCCTGTCTTTCACAACTCTCCAAGACGAGGTCCCTTTACTACTGGTCTCCTCCTTCGTTACTTCTCGTTGTTCTTTCAGCTGACGCACCTCCTCCCGCAGAGAGTCCAACTCTGTCCTCAGGGCTCCCACTAGAGTCACCAGGTCCTTCACTACAACTTCCATATTGCTATGATAATATAACAACACTCAAGAGCTCCGGTTAACACAACCTCTCACTGTGACTTCACCTGACTGAATGGTTATGCGGCAATTGGTTCCACAAATCAACAACCCTGTTACTGAACCAGTATTTACCTAAGTCTGTCCTAAATCGAAACTTATCCAAGTTTATATCCATTGCTCGTGTTCTGTCTTGTGTTGATATTTTTAATACCCTATTAATATCCCCCCTGTTATGTCCATTCATCCACTTGTAAACCTCTATCATGTCACCCCTAACTCTTCGCCTTTCCAGTGAATGCAACTTAAGCTTTGTTAATCTTTCTTCATATGAAAGATTTTTAATTTGGGGAATTAACTTAGTCATCCTACGTTGGACACATTCAAGTGAATTTATATCCATTCTATAATACGGCGACCAAAACTGAACTGCATAATCTAAATGGGGCCTAACCAGAGCAAGATATAGCTGAAGAACCACACCAGGTGTCTTGTTACTAACGCTTCGATTAATAAATCCCAGTGTCCTATTCACCTTATTACGAACATTCATGCATTGATCCTTTTGTTTTAAATTCTTACTAATCATAACTCCCAGATCCCTTTCGCAGTCCGACTTCGCAATCTCAACACCATCTAGCTTGTATCTTGTAACCCTATCATCATTACCTAGCCTCAGAACTCTACATTTATCAGCATTAAACTGCATTTGCCAATCCTTTGACCATTTCAAAACCCTATCTAGATCAACTTGAAGTGATTGATTGATGATTGATGAAGATTAAGCCACCCAAGAGGTGGCACGGGCATGAATAGCCCGTAAGTGGTACAATTTTTTTTTCTCAGTATTCTAAGTTTGCATTTAACCATCAAGCTGTTCACACCATCTGGTCACCATTTGGTCCGGGAGACATCTCCCATCACGCTGGGTGCAGTCGCACCTCCACAGATCTCCAGTATCATCTATTGATACTGGTGATGGCTCAAAAGGGCCACCACTTACGAGCTATTCATGCCCGTGCCACCTTTTGGGTGGCTTCATCTTCATCTTAACACATTCACAAGGGAGACATCTCCCGTCATGCAGGGTGCATTCGCACCTCCACAGATCTTCAGTATCAGCTCTTGATACTGGTAATGGTTTAAAAGGGCCACCACTTACGGGCTATGGATTCCTGGCTGCGCCACCAGAGGGTGCAGACGTCGAGCTCTGGCTGTCAGTGGTCGTTTGCCGTTGCTGAGTGGCGGTTGCTGTGGGGGGGTGTGGAGCTCCCGCTGGTCGGGGCCCCACCTGCCAGTATGGACGGGGCTGGTACTAGCTTCTGATACTAGCCGTATCAGAAGACTAGACACAGTGCGGCTGGATTTTTCTGCTGACCCGTTGTAGAAGTTGCCCTCCTCGACGTCCTCCGTGTTGACGTCCCCGAGCTTCTGGGCCTAGAGAAGTTGTCGCCCGCCCGTGTTGCAGTGTCGTTCGCCAAGTCAACTGTATACCGGGAGTTTGTGGCCCGCTGGAATGGCCGCACGCTTCCTCTTCCGGATTCGGCTGTGTCTGTAGAGATCTCGGATCCCTGGGGGGCCTTGACGTTTGTGAGTATTCACGGCGTGCCGGTGACCTTCCCCGAGGCGGCCCTCATGGACTTGTTTACGCGGTTTGGGTCGGTGGTGAAGCACCGGTTCAACACTTTGAGTGCGGGCCGACTGAAGGGTGTCCGACTGGGTTCACGCACGCTTGCCATGCGGCTCACAAGCCCTATACCGTCCAGGGTCTCATATCGTGGGCTGTCTCTGAGGACCTTCTATCAGGGGCAGACCAGAACGTGTTTCCGGTGTGGTGCTGAGGGCCACGTCGCGGCTGGTTGTGACGCTCCTCATACAGATGCCCCTTCAGTTTTCCTAGAGGATGATTTTCCTCGCTTATCTGTACGTGTGGACTCCCCGGCGGATTCTCGCTCTGTGCTCGTGCCTGGTGTGGATCCTGCGGCGGTTCCGGATGTCGATACGTCTGGACCGGATGTGTCTGCCCCGCCGGTGAGCTCGGGGGACCTAGAGGCGCCTGTTTCGGACCTTCATCGTTCGATGCCTGTGGAAGTGAATCCGCATCCGGTGACCTTGGGGGATGCTGTAGGGGTGGTGCCCGAGTCTCCTGCTGGAGGCAGTGTGCTTCCCGGGGCTGATGGTGCGGTGGTATGTGTGTCTCCGCCCACGTCTTCTGCCTCGTCGACTCTGGGAGTTTCCTCGTTGACGAGTACCTCTTCTATTCAGCAGGTTCCGTCGCCATCCCTGGATACGAAAGGGATGCGAAAGGGATCTGGGAGTTATGATTAGTAAGAATTTAAAACAAAAGGATCAATGCATAAATGTTCGTAATAAGGCAAATCGGACACTTGGATTTATTAATCGCAGCGTTAGTAACAAGACACCTGGTGTGGTTCTCAAGCTATATCTTGCTCTAGTTAGGCCCCATTTAGATTATGCAGTTCAGTTTTGGTCGCCATATTATAGAATGGATATAAATTCACTTGAACGTGTCCAGCGTAGGATGACTAAGTTAATTCCCCAAATTAGAAATCTTTCATATGAAGAAAGATTAACAAAGCTTAAGTTGCATTCACTGGAAAGGCGAAGAGTTAGGGGTGACATGATAGAGGTTTACAAGTGGATGAATGGACATAACCGGGGGGATATTAATAGGGTATTAAAAGTATCAACACAGGACAGAACACGAAACAATGGATATAAATTGGATAAGTTTAGATTTAGGAAAGACTTGGGTAAATACTGGTTCAGTAACAGGGTTGTTGATTTGTGGAACCAATTGCCGCGTAACATTGTGGAGGTGGGGTCCCTCGATTGTTTTAAGCACGGGTTGGACAAGTATATGAGTGGGATTGGGTGGTTATAGAATAGGAGCTGCCTCGTATGGGCCAATAGGCCTTCTGCAGTTACCTTTGTTCTTATGTTCTTATGATACCTCACGTGTGCTGACGTCTTCCCTTCCGCCTGTTGTGTCTCTTCCTTCTCCGACTCCGGTCTCCGTTCCTGTCGATGGTTCTTCTGGGACACCGCTTGTTGGGGGTGACAGCTCCGACGATCAGCAGCCTCTGTTTAAGCGCCGTCGATCGGCTCGGGGTGCGTCACCTCGCCGGTCGTGGGCAGAGGAGCGGGATGAAATGGAGGATGATGATGTGGCCGACGCTGTGTTGCCTTCTGAGTTGGATGCTATGCCTCCTGCTGGTGGCTCCCCTCAGTGGGCTGTTGCCCCTGGTAAGAGCGACCTTGTGGTGGTGTTGACGAAGGATGTGAAGCGGGGGGCCTCTGCTCCTGTTCCAGTTGGTGGGGGCTCTAGGGCCCTTGCGGAGACACCCTCCGCGGGTCTCGGTGCGGTTCCTGACACCCAACGGTGTGCACGCCCTAGTGGGCGGGTCAGTGTACGGCCTGCAGTGCAGTCAGATGTGCTTCCCAGTGTGCGCCCGTGTGCCCAGCGTCTTCGGGGGAAACCTGTCCCTTTTGTCCTCTCGACCGGAGAGGTGCTCGACGGATCTACAGCACCTGTGACTTTTCAGTGTACTGACTCAGTGCATCCTGTTCCCTGGTGCCCTTCTACCATTTGGGTTCCAAGTGCGCAGTGTTTTGTCTCGGGAGTGTCGATGCCTCGGCCTACTGCGACTCCTGGGTGTCCGATTCCTGACAGTCTCCAACTTGTTTGGGAGGCTTATTGTTTGCGGTTTCCTGCTCGGGAGTACCCGGAGAAGTATGAGTGATTGGTTTATTGGTATGTTTGGTTTCTGTCTGTATTGTGCGTAATATTTCCCCGGTGCCTGCGTGCACAGGTGGGTGACCTTGTCTGTGCGTGTGGGTGGTGTGGGTATTGTTCTTGCCCCTGCATGGCTTGTTTTCTTGTCTGTTTTGTGCTATGCACTTGGTGTGTGTGTTTGTGTTGTGTTTTATGTTATTTATGTCGTGATATTTATTTGTAACATTCTGTTTGTTGGTGTGTGTGGGTGTGTAACCATCCAGTGCCCGTTTCGGGGTTTTCTTATTGTGCCTTATTTTGTGTGTTTTCTTTCTTGGTTTTTGTTGTGTGTTTCGTTTGCATCCGTGTTTTCGCACTTTGCTATGTTTGTCCTGTATGTATGATTTGTTTTCTATTGTCTGGTTTGTGTATTGTGTATTTCTTTTATAAAACTCTAATTTTGTATATGTATGCGTGTCTGGTGTATTCTGTGTATGGTTGTTGTGTCTTTCCATGGCCGTATGCGTCCGTTTGTTGTATGTCCATTATTGTGTTTAATTTTGTATTCGGTCTTTTGTTCCTGGAGTTTCTAGGGTCTTGTACTGCAATGTTCTTTTATGCCTGTGTTTCTACTTATGTTTTGTTATGTTCTTGCTCTTCTGTTCATGTCTTGTATCTTGTGCTATACTTTGTATATTTCTTTTATAAAAATAAAAAAAAAAAAAAAATAAATAAATAAATAAAAAAAACTTACGGGCTATTCATGCCCGTGCCACCTTTTGGGTGGCTTAATCTTCACCAAATCAAATCATCATCAAGCTGTTATCGCGGGGGAGGATACTGCTTCACAGTCTTTATGAGGGTGTCCAGCTGCTGAACACCTTTGTTGACCAGGAGAGTGGCTGTGTTGATGGCTTCAGGGTGGCCACTGCATGATTCAGGAACTCTTAATGCTCTTCTAAGGTCATTGGTTGCTTCACATTCCAGAAGATAGTGAAGTAATGGCTTTTCTGTGACAGTTTGGCAGAAGATGAACTCTCTCTGTCGGGGTTCACCAATCTCCCAGTTGCATCTGTAACCCAGACGTAGTCTATATAACCTAACTGCTATTTTCCTGTGGATTCCTTTTGGGATATTTAACCTTTCTAATTTGGTTGCCTGAAGATACCATGTTGCAGATGGCGAACCTTCAGCTACTCTCTGGTGCAGGTAGGCTTTGTTGAGATGTGAGAGATTTTTGGTGATGATGTTTTTTATGTTCTCTAGGCTGGGTTGAATTGTTTTATGTTTCACTGGATGACGAGTTGCCAATTTAGCAATTTCATCAGCTTTTTCATTTAATGGGATTCCAATATGGGATGGGATCCAGTTTAAAGTTATGTTGAGTCCTTTACCTTTAGCGACTGCTCCAAGATACAAAATGGTGGTAATTATTTCCACATTATCTTTCCACTGTTTTTGTCCTAGTATTTGAAGTGCAGCTTTTGAGTCTGTGTGTATGATTGCATTTTGAGTGTTTTGTGCAATCACATATGCGAATGCCTGTTGTATGGCGAACAGCTCAGTTTGGGTTGATGATACTAGTCCTCCCAGTCTCCAATAGGCCTGTACGCTGGCCGTGCAAAGAGCAGCGCCAGCACTCTCATATTCTGTGTCCACCGATCCGTCTGTGAAGATGTGGGTGGCTCCTGCTACTGCTATGCTATACATTTGCTCTTCTATTATGCGCCTTAGGATTGTCGGATCATAGGCAGCCTTTTTCATTGGGAGACTTTCTATTACTATTTTGAAAGTAGGCTCTTCCCACGGCACGGAAGGAGTGTAATTTGGTTGTGGATGATCACCCTCTCTATCAAGAATCATGTTTTTTAAATGTAGTCTGTTTGGAACTTTTCCTGCTCTTGCAACCCAAGAGTTTCCATTGTTTTGGCATAGTCCAACCACCAAGGCCTGCCGTACTGGGATTGGATCAGAAGAAATAATTATCTTACTGTCAATTGTAGCTGTCCTTTGTGATATTCTTTCTTGTAGAGAGGGCAAACCCGTCTCCAGTCTAAGAGTTTCAAGCCTGGTCCACATGGGGGCTCCCAGTGCGGCTCTCATAGCATTGTTTTGGGCAACTTCTAGCTTTTTCCACTGTTGGTGTGATAAATTTGTGGGTGTTACGGCCCTCTCGGGACGCAACGGGGTTCTTACTCTGATGTTGTTAGAGGAAGTTGTATCCGACCACAAGCCAGTAGTGGCTTTCAAGGGATGTGATCCGTGACGAAAGTAACTTAAAGGGGAAGGGAAATAAAGGCAAAAACTTAAGATTATAATTATTAAACCATCACCAAATAAATAATATAAGATTACACAGGGGGAGGGGTATTAACACTGTACACAATCGTCTTCTGAAGACTCTGGATCCAAGCTCTCGGTGCTAAATCCTCGGTGCTTTCGTGGCCTCACAACGAATCCTTTGAGAAGCTGAGTCTACCCTGGCCACAGGTCAGCCAAAACATAGGTCCACTGGGGGCACCGCCGTGGAGGCCGTCAACCACAAGTCCAGCAGGTCTGCTGGCAGGTTCCGGACCGGCAACGCTGGTCAGGCCACTCCACGAGCGATACTAGGGTAACGCCCTAGTCAGGAGCCTCGTGTGATACCACAAATCACTCTCCTGTCCTCAATACCCCAGTGGATAATCGTCTCCAGCAGTCGGTCCCAGGGTAATCCTTTTACTGCCACTCCACTGGCAGGGTAACACCACAGTGTTCTTCTGGGAGGCGACTCACAGCTGCTACAGCAAAGCACAAGGTATGGGGACGGCTGCCTTGGGTAGACTCACTCAACTTCCATCACAGCAGTCCCAGGTCGACTCTGTAAACAGACACGTCATCAATAACAGGGACACGCTACAGCACCTCACTTCCAGGCTCAGACACAAACGCTTGACGTATCCACTCCATAGATGGCGCTGTTGTCTGAGCACCACCTCACCAGAGGTCAGCAGCGGCGGTGTTGTGAGCTGAACGGGACTGGAAACTGGCCCTCGTAGCCGGTACACGTCGTCCTCACCAGGTGTCGTCGTCCATTTGGTGGGGGTTTTGGGAGCTGACCCACAGATGGCGCGGTCGTCACTGCTCCGTGCTCGGACGCTGGATCCGGGTTCGTAACACCTCCCCACCAAAAATAATTTGGTTTGGGGTTCTATAAAAAGAGACACAAACCAAATTAGTACGGCGACACAACTCCAAATGGACTCACATGCTTTATAAACTGGAACGGCGAGGCTGTCTCGTCCACAGAACTGTCCTACTGGACAATTCCGGCACAAAGGAAACTTGCAGATGTAAGGCAATGTCCTGCCTGGAGTAATCTTCCACGTCTCCACTGCGATGTCAAGCAGGGGCATCATATCACCTCTCTCGAGTAAGAATCGGTGTAGACACGATGAGGGGCGACTCGATACTTCCCTGTGTCGTGGCACCGATGATGGCTGATCACAGACGGCATTTCTGGTACCGGTCCGATGGTCCTTCAGGGAGGCAGGAACCTGGAATACAGGGGTCTGATAATTCAGAGTGACAGCGACAGCGGGTAAATCAATACTTACTGCATACGCCTCTACTAGGCTTACACCTAGTTTCAACAGGGCTGCTTGCACACCGAAGACGGCATTCGCTCTGCCCACATCAGGTCGACCAACGTTCCGTATAACGCTGTATTGAGGCTCAGCAATCACGCGGGGGGTGTCAACCTGTCGGAAACAGTCACTCATATTATCATTTCTTGTACCTCCTGAATCTACCATTACCTTCCAGGTCCCTTCTTCAACTGCAACATTCACTGTGCACGTCTCCAATCCCTGGGACCTCTTCATGATGTTCACGGGAGCCATCATCCTTCGGGTCGTCCACTGGTCCTTACTGAGAACAAGAAGAAAAAATACCGCTAAGAAACATTTGGTTAACTTAAGGACGAGTTTCCTGAGCTTGAAATGTCCATAGCCGGCTACATCCATTAGCCTGGTTTGGACCAAAGAGGGCACTAGACCTTTCGAACACACCTCACATATCTCTGGCGTCTGGGGAATCTCTGGCCGGTTCAATGAACGCTGTACCTTGCCATACCGCAAGTACACATCCGCCTTCGCTCCAGACTCGTTGGTATCCGTGGGTGCCTGCACACTAGGCCTCTCTTCTTGCCCAGTTACCTCTGCTATCGTAACCGCATGTTCCTCGTCGGGAGAAGAATCAGGAGACACTGTTAGAATACTGTCGATCTGCGGGTGAGAGGACAAATTAAACATGTTTAAATCCGGGTCTGTTTTTACCTGGACATTACCACTGCCTGCCGTTACCTCAGACCTTGCTGTTCTGGCTGACTCGTCCGCGACCTTGGGAAGATTGATGCTCCAATCTGTCACCAAGTCGTTGGCTAGTACCACGTCAATCCCAGCCACAGGGAGAGTATCGACTACTGCCAACGCACATGTGCCGCTGAAATAAGGCGAGTCGAGATGTACTGGCACTAAGGGGGCGATGTACTGCGTCCTTGGAAACCCAACCAGGACAACCTCTTGTCTCCCATCCACACTCACTCCCTCGGGTAACAAGTCTCTCACGATCAGGGACTGGGCTGCTCCACTATCTCTGAGCACTACAACTGATCTACCAGTATGATCACTCGTTACATACCCGGTTGAAGTGTGAGGGGCGAACAAACTTGGTCCTTCCTGCGTCGTCATCGACTGGCTTCCTGCTGGTGGTGTAACACAGCTTATCATCATCACCTCCCTACGTGCGCCGCCACCTCTTCTGCCTCGGCACATAGCAGCTACATGCCCTTTCTGCCCACAAGTCCAGCACACCACATTCCTCCTCGGACTCCGGTGTTTCGGACTGCTAGGACTTGTCCTTCGAGGGCTACTTGGGGGCGTCTTCTTAGCGCTTTGTGGGACGGGTCTTTCCTCTTCGTCATGAGGTCTGTCAAACCGGCGTTGGTAATTCCTCGGGACGTACTTAGCAGAAGGCCGGTGCGTCAGGATGTATTCCTCAGCCATGGTGGCTGCCGCACTCAAGGTCTCCACCTGCTGTTCCTCTAAGTACGTCTTCAGGTCTCCAGACAAACAATCCTTGAAGTCCTCTAGCAGTATAAGCTGCTCGAGGTCTTCTTTGGTCTCCACCTTCCGAGAGGCACACCACTCCTGAAAAAGTCGCTCCTTGATGGTGGCGAATTCGGTGAAAGTGTGCTCTGAGGTCTTCTTCAGGTTTCTAAACTTCTGCCTGTACGCCTCAGGTACCAATTGGTACGCCATGAGCACAACCTTCTTCACCTTGTCGTAATCGCCGGAGTCGTCAAGGGATAACGTAGAGTAGGCGATTTGGGCCTTCCCAGTCAAGACTGACTGTATCATGATGGCCCAATTCTCCCTTGGCCACTCCAAAGAGGCAGCGACTTTCTCGAAGGCTGTGAAGAACTTTGAAACTTCCCTTTCGTTGAATTTGGGGACCATTTTGATGTTCCTTACCGGATCGAAACTGTTGGCTTCCGTCGTTGGCCTCCGACCACCGCCTAATCGTAATACTTCTAGTTCATGTTGTCTCTGCCTTTCGTTTTCTTCTCTCTCTCGCTGTTCTCTTTCTCGTTTCTCTGCTCTTTCTCGCTCTTCTCTTCTTTCTTCTCGTTCTAATTCTAAACGCCTCATTGCCAATTCCTTTTCTTTCATCTCCATTTCTTTATCTTTTAATTCTCGTTCTATTTCTAACTTCTTCCATTCAATCTCACGATTTATTTCTAAGGCGCGCATTTTGACTGTGAGCAAACTTATATTTAGCTCACCTGCATCACTATCAATGTTACTACCTTTATCTTCCTTTTCAGTGGAAGCAACTTCTTCATTTTCCTTGGTACCTAGTGCCTCACTTTCTTGCTTTTCTTCGGCCTTCAAATGCCGGTGAACCTTGGATAAGATCTCCACCCGGGAATCACTGGCACGGATCTTTATCTCCAAGTAGGCACTAACTAGCACTAGTTCCGGTTTGCTCAGATATTTTAATCTGGCAAGACAGTCCTCTCTGTTCAGAAAAGCCTGCACATCGTCCAGATCATCGATGGTAGCTTTTTCTGCCATTGTCACAGATGGAACACTTAGCACTTAACACACCGCTTTCTCGTTAGCACTTAACGCACCGAGCACTGTTCTACGTCAATATTGCACTTTATCGCACCTGGCGCCTCACTTGCCAATATTGCACGTAATTACTTCGGGCACCGCACTTACGCAATATTGCACATAATCACAGCGAACACCACGCTCTACAATATTGCACTGAATCACTGAGCACCGCACTACACAATATTGCACTTAATCGCTTAATCACAGCGAGCACCGCACTGCACAATATCGCACTTAGTCACTCTGAGCACCGCACAGGACGTATAACGTCAAAATCGTCACACACAGGGGGAGTTATGTACAGGGATTACGCCACTTCACCACCCCTGTCAAACATACTTAACAAGGGGACGGATCCCGCTGGGGATGCCAATTATGTTACGGCCCTCTCGGGACGCAACGGGGTTCTTACTCTGATGTTGTTAGAGGAAGTTGTATCCGACCCCAAGCCAGTAGTGGCTTTCAAGGGATGTGATCCGTGACGCAAGTAACTTAAAGGGGAAGGGAAATAAAGGCAAAAACTTAAGATTATAATTATTAAACCATCACCAAATAAATAATATAAGATTACACAGGGGGAGGGGTATTAACACTGTACACAATCGTCTTCTCCTGAAGACTCTGGATCCAAGCTCTCGGTGCTAAATCCTCGGTGCTTTCGTGGCCTCACAACGAATCCTTTGAGAAGCTGAGTCTACCCTGGCCACAGGTCAGCCAAAACACAGGTCCACTGGGGGCACCGCCGTGGAGGCCGTCAACCACAAGTCCAGCAGGTCTGCTGGCAGGTTTCGCACCGGCAACGCTGGTCAGGTCACTCCACGAGCGATACTAGGGTAACGCCCTAGTCAGGAGCCTCGTGTGATACCACAAATCACTCTCCTGTCCTCAATACCCCAGTGGATAATCGTCTCCAGCAGTCGGTCCCAGGGTAATCCTTTTACTGCCACTCCACTGGCAGGGTAACACCACAGTGTTCTTCCGGGAGGCGACTCACAGCTGCTACAGCAAAGCACAAGGTATGGGGACGGCTGCCTTGGGTAGACTCACTCAACTTCCATCACAGCAGTCCCAGGTCGACTCTGTAAACAGACACGTCATCAATAACAGGGACACACTACAGCACCTCACTTACAGGCTCAGACACAAACGCTTGACGTATCCACTCCATAGATGGCGCTGTTGTCTGAGCACCACCTCACCAGAGGTCAGCAGCAGCGGTGTTGTGAGCTGAACGGGACTGGAAACTGGCCCTCGTAGCCAGTACACGTCGTCCTCACCAGGTGTCGTCGTCCATTTGGTGGGGGTTTCGGGAGCTGACCCACAGATGGCGCGGTCGTCACTGCTCCGTGCTCGGACGCTGGATCCGGGTTCGTAACAGTGAGTGCAGGTGCGGCATAATCGATCACTGATCTGACTGCCTGTACATAGTATGTGCGAAGGATTGCAGATTGGCTCCTCCAGAAAGGGAGGTTAGCGACCTGAGGATTGCCTTCCGGGCCACAGTTCCCTCTCTCAAGTAAGTGACCTCAGCATTAAAATTCATGTGTGTGTCCAGGATGATTCCTAGATACTGATAGGTGTCGACCCATTCAATTGGTTGACCCTGTACTGTGAATTGGATGTTGGGCTTCGCTATTTTAATGGGCATGGCCTTTGTCTTTGAGGGGTTGAGTTTGATCCCAATCTGTTTTGCCTCTTTACTGATGCAGTCTAAGCATTTGGGTGCAAGGCGCGCCGCATCCCTTCCTTTTATGATGATGACAAAGTCGTCCAAGTAGTTTAGGAGCCTGCAGTGATGTGGAAGTTTCAACCTCATTATTCTTTCCATTAAACAGTTGAAGAGAAGAGGGTTGAGAATACCTCCTTGCGGTGTACCATTTTCATGTCTTTTGTACTCAGAGACTGTGCCATGAAGTTTTACTCTTGCTTCTCTGTTTATGAGACAATTTTTGGTCCAGGAGAGCAGGTTGCCTCTGACCTCTTTGTCAATGAGGCAGCAGAGAATAGCTGGGGCGCTAGCCAGTTCAAAGGCTTTTTCGAGGTCCAGGAATATCAGCATTCCTGGTCTGTCATTCAAGTGGGCTAACAGAGTTGTAATACATTCCACTGTGCCAACCCCTCTTCTATAGGCATACATATCATGGTGCAGTTTAGTCATTTTCCACTCCAGTCTGTTGAGTGCCATTCTGTCAGCCGTCTTGGCTGCACAGCTCTGGAGAGAGACGGGCCTGGGATTAGCTGGATCTTTGGGTTTTGGGATCGGCACTATGTCTGCTCTATTCCAAGCAGAAGGTCTAGTTTGAGAAGTCCAGGCTAAATTAATTAACCTTAGGTATGCAGCGTCTCCCTCTGGGCCGAGGTTTCTAATCATTTTATAGGTTATTTTGTCGGCTCCAGGGGATGTATCCTTAGAGTTTTTCTTAGCCCGATTGAGCTCATCCAGTGTGAAGGGGGCATTAGTGTCAGAGTCTTCTTCACATGCTGTAAGGATTCTGTGCCACCTTTCTTCCTCTAGTCCGGTCTGTACTGCTAATACATCTGGTGGAAGTTGATTGCTGGCTGCTCTCTCTGCAAACCTGGTTGCCAGTACTTCGGCTTCCTGTTGAGGATCCTTGGGGTGTGGAGCTTTAGGTGTTTTATTCCCTTTGGCTCGGTGAATTTGCTGCCACATCTCCGAGAGAGGTGTGTTCATTCAGTTTGTTACGAACCCGGATCCAGCGTCCGAGCACGGAGCAGTGACGACCGCGCCATCTGTGGGTCGGCTCCCGAAACCCCCTCCAAACGGACGACGACACATGGTGAGGACGACGAGTACTGGCCACAAGGGCCGGTTTCCAGTCCTGTGCAGCTCACAACACAGCCGCTGCTGACCTCTGGTGAGGTGAAGCTCAGACAACTGCGCCATCTATGGAGTGGATAGGTGGGCATTTGTGCCTGAGCCCGTAAGTGAGGTGTTTTAGTGTGTCCCAGTTATTGATGACGTGTCTACTTGCAGAGTCGACCTGGGACTGCTGTTAGGGAAGTTGAGTCAGTCTACCCAAGGCAGCTGTCCCCATAGCTTGTGCTTTGCTGTAGCAGCCGTGAGTCGCCTCCCGGATGAACACTGTGGTGTTACCCTGCCTGTGAAGCGGCAGTGAAGGATCGTCGTACCCGGGACCGACTGCTGGAGACGATTATCCACTGGGGTATTGAGGACAGGAGAGTGATTTGTGGTATCACACGAGGCTCCTGACTAGGGTGCTACCCTAGTATCGCTCGTGGAGTGGCCTGACCAGCGTTGCTGATCCGGAACCTGCCAGCAGACCTGCTGGACTTGTGGTTGACGGCCTCCACGGCGGTGCCCCCAGTGGAACTGTGTTTTGGCTGGCCTGTGTTTGGGGTAGACTCAGCTTGGTCGAAAGATTCGTCAAGAGACCACGAAAGCACCGAGGACTTGGCACCGAGAGTTTGGATCCAGAGTCTTCAGGAGAAGACGATTGTATAATACCCTTGTGCAGTGTTAATACCCCTCCCCCTGTGTAATCTTATATTATTTATTTGGTGATGGTAATAATTATAATCTTAAGTTTTTGCCTTTATTTCCCTTCCCCTTTAAGTTACTTGCGTCACGGATCTCATCCCTTGAAAGCCACTACTGGCTTGGGGCCGGATACAACTTCCTCTAACGACATCAGAGTACGAATCCCGTTGCGACCCGAGAGGGCCGTAACATAATTGGCATCCCCAGCGGGATCCGACCCCTTGTTAAGTATGTTTGACAGGGGTGGTGAAGTGGCGTAATCGCTGTATATAATTCCCCCTGTGTGTGACGATTGTGACGTTATACGTCCTGTGCGGTGCTCAAGAGTGACTAAGTGCGATATTGTGCAGTGCGGTGCTCGCTGTGATTAAGCGATTAAGTGCAATATCGTGTAGTGCGGTGCTCGGCGTGATTCAGTGCAATATTGTAGAGCAAAGTGTTCGCTGGGATTCGGTGCAATATTGTGTAGTGCGGTGCCCGAAGTAATTACGTGCAATATTGGCAAGTGAGGCGCCAGGTGCGATAAAGTGCAATATTGGCGTAGAACAGTGCTCGGTGCGTTAAGTGCTAACGTGAAAGCGGTGTTAAGTGCTAGTTAAGTGTTCCGTCTGTGACAATGGCAGAAAAAGCTACCATCGATGATCTGGACGAGGTTCAGGCTTTTCTGAACAGAGAGGACTGTCTTGCCAGATTAAAATATCTGACCAAACCGGAACTTGTGCTAGTGAGCGCCTACCTGGAGATCAAGATCCGTGCCAGTGATTCCCGTGTGGAGATCTTGTCCAAGGTTCACCGGCATTTGAAGGCAGAGAAACAGGAAGGCGAGACTCCTAGTATTAAGGAAGGTGAGGAAATAGCTTCCACTGAACAGGAAGGTAAGAGCAGTGATATCGAAAGTGATGAGAGTGAATTAAATATAAGTGTGCTTACTGTGAAAATGCGTGAACTAGAGATCCATCGAGAAATAGAATGGAAGAAACTAGAAATCGCTAAAGAAAGAGAAGAGAAAGTGAGAAAGAGAGAAGATAAGAAATTAGAAATGGAAAGAGAAAGACAAGAAATGGAAAGAGAGAGATTAAGAAAAGAATTAGAGATAAGGCGTTTAGAATTAGAAAGAGAAGAGAAACGAGAGAGAGAAGAGAGAGAAAGAGAAGAAAGAAGAGAAGAACGAGAAAGAGAAAAGAAACGAGAAAGAGAAGAGCGAGAAAGAGAAGAGAAACGAGAAAGAGAAGAGCGACAAAGAGAAGAGAAACGAGAAAGAGAAGAACGAGAAAGAGAGAGAGAAGAACGAGACAGGCAAGAACGACGAGACAGAGAGGAAAGAGAGAGACAACATGAACTAGAAGTATTGCGATTAGGTGGTCGGAGGCCAACAACGGAAACCAGTAGTTTCGATCCGGTAAGAAACATCAAAATGGTCCCCAAATTCCATGAGAAGGAAGTGTCAAAGTTCTTTGCAGCCTTCGAGAAAGTCGCTGCCTCTTTAGAGTGGACAAGGGAGAATTGGGCCATCATGATACAGTCAGTCTTGACTGGGAAGGCCCAAATCGCCTACTCCACGTTATCCCTTGACGACTCCGGCGATTATGACTTCTTCACAAGGTGAAGAAGGTCGTGCTCATGGCGTACCAATTGGTACCTGAGGCTTACAGGCAGAAGTTCAGGAACCTGAAAAAGACCTCAGAGCACACTTTCACCGAATTCGCCACAATCAAGGAGCGACTTTTTCAGGAATGGTGTGCCTCTCGGAAGGTGGAGACCAAAGAAGACCACGAGCAGCTTATACTGCTAGAGGACTTCAAGGATTGTTTGTCTGGAGACCTGAAGACGTACTTAGAGGAACAGCAGGTAGAGACCTTGAGTGCGGCAGCCACCATGGCTGAGGAATACATCCTGACTCATAGGCCGTCTGCTAAGTACGTCCCGAGGAATTACCAACGCCGGTTCGACAGACCTCATGACGAAGAAGAGACCCCCGTCCCACGAAGCGCTAAGAAGACGCCCCCAAGTAGCCCTCGAAGGACTAGTCCTAGCAGTCCGAAACACCGGAGTCCGAGGAGGAACATGGTGTGCTGGACTTGTGGGCAGAAAGGGCATGTAGCTGCTATGTGCCGAGGCAGAAGAGGTGGCGGCGCACGTAGGGAGGTGATGATGATGAGCTGTGTTACACCACCAGCAGGAAGCCAGTCGACGGCGACGCAGGAAGGACCAAGTTTGTTCGCCCCTCACACTTCAAGCGGGTATGTAACGAGTGATCATACTGGTAGATCTGTAGTAGTGCTCAGAGATAGTGGAGCAGCCCAGTCCCTGATCGTGAGAAGCTCGTTACCCGAGGGAGTAAGTGTGGACGGGAGACAACAGGTTGTCCTGGTTGGGTTTCCTAGGACGCAGTACATCGCCCCCTTAGTGCCGGTACATCTCGACTCGCCTTACTTCAGCGGCACATGTGTGTTGGCAGTAGTCGATACCCTCCCTGTGGCTGGGATTGACGTGGTACTAGCCAACGACTTGGTATCGGATTGGAGCACCAATCATCCCAAGATCGTGGACGAGTCTCCCGGGACAGCAAGGTCAGAGGTAATAGCAGGCAGTGGTAATGTCCAGGTAAAATCAGACCCGGATTTAAACATGTTTAATTTGTCCTCTCACCCGCAGATCGACAATATTCTAGCAGTGTCTCCTGATTCTCTCGACAAGAAATATGAGGTTACGATGGCAGAAGTACCTGAGCAAGAAGAGAGGCCTTGTGTGCAGGCACCCACGGATACCAACGAGTCTGGAGCGAAGGCGGATGTGTACTTGCGGTATGGCAAGATACAGCGTTCATTGAACCGGCCAGAGATTCCCCAGACGTCAGAGGTATGTGAGGTGTGTTCGGAAGGTCTAGTGCCCTCTTTGGTCCAAACCAGGCTAGTGGATATTGCCGGCTATGGACGTGACAGGCTCAGGAAGCTTATCCCTAAAGTAGCCAAATGTTTCTTAGCGGTGTTTTGTTGTATTGTTATGTGTGTTCTCAGTAAGGACCAGTGGACGACCCGGCAGATGATGGCTCCCGTGAACACCATAAAGAGGTCCCAGGGATTGGAGATGTGCACAGTGAATGTTGCAGTAGGGACCTGGAAGGTAATGGTAGATACAGGAGGTACGAGAAATGATAATATGAGTGACTGTTTCCGGCAGGTTGACACCCCCCGCGTGATTGCTGAGCCTCAATGCAGCATTATACGGAACGTTGGTTGACCTGACGGTGGCAGAGCGAATGCCATCTTCGGTGTGCAAGCAGCCCTGTTGAAACTAGATGTAAGCCTAGTAGAGGCGTATGCTGTAAGTACTGTTTTACCCGCTGTCGCTGTCACTCTGAATTATCAGACCCCTGTATTCCAGGTTCCTGTCTCCCTGAAGGACCATCGGACCGGTACCAGAAATACCGTCTGTGATCAGCCATCATCGGTGCCACGACACAGGGAAGTGTCGAGTCGCCCCTCATCGTGTCTACACCGATTCTTACTCGAGAAAGGTGAGATGATGCCCCTGCTTGACATCGCAGTGGAGACGTGGAAGATTACGCCAGGCAGGACATTGCCTTACATCTGCAAGTTCCCGTTGTGCCGGAATTGTCCAGTAGGACAGTTCTGTGGACGAGACAGCCTCGCCGTTCCAGTTTATAAAGCATGTGAGTCCATTTGGAGTTGTGTCGCCGTACTAATTTGGTTTGTGTCTCTTTTTATAGAACCCCAAACCAAATTATTTTTGGTGGGGAGGTGTTACGAACCCGGATCCAGCGTCCGAGCACGGAGCAGTGACGACCGCGCCATCTGTGGGTCGGCTCCCGAAACCCCCTCCAAACGGACGACGACACCTGGTGAGGACGACGATTACTGACCACAAGGGCCGGTTTCCAGTCCTGTGCAGCTCACAACACAGCCGCTGCTGACCTCTGGAGAGGTGAAGCTCAGACAACTGCGCCATCTATGGAGTGGATAGGATGGGCGTTTGTGCCTGAGCCCGTAAGTGAGGTGTTTTAGTGTGTCCCAGTTATTGATGACGTGTCTACTTACAGAGTCGACCTGGGACTGCTGTTAGGGAAGTTGAGTCAGTCTACCCAAGGCAGCCGTCCCCGTAGCTTGTGCTTTGCTGTAGCAGCCGTGAGTCGCCTCCCGGATGAACACTGTGGTGTTACCCTGCCTGTGAAGCGGCAGTGAAGGATCGTCGTACCCGGGACCGACTGCTGGAGACGATTATCCACTGGGGTATTGAGGACAGGAGAGTGATTTGTGGTATCACACGAGGCTCCTGACTAGGGTGCTACCCTAGTATCGCTCGTGGAGTGGCCTGACCAGCGTTGCTGATCCGGAACCTGCCAGCAGACCTGCTGGACTTGTGGTTGACGGCCTCCACGGCGGTGCCCCCAGTGGAACTGTGTTTTGGCTGGCCTGTGTTTGGGGTAGACTCAGCTTGGTCGAAAGATTCGTCAAGAGACCACGAAAGCACCGAGGACTTGGCACCGAGAGTTTGGATCCAGAGTCTTCAGGAGAAGACGATTCTATAATACCCTTGTGCAGTGTTAATACCCCTCCCCCTGTGTAATCTTATATTATTTATTTGGTGATGGTAATAATTATAATCTTAAGTTTTTGCCTTTATTTCCCTTCCCCTTTAAGTTACTTGCGTCACGGATCTCATCCCTTGAAAGCCACTACTGGCTTGGGGCCGGTTACAACTTCCTCTAACGACATCAGAGTACGAATCCCGTTGCGACCCGAGAGGGCCGTAACACAGGTGTGAACACCATTCCAGCCACTTTTGTTCTTTTATTTGTCTGGTCTCTCCATGTACATGTTCCTTGACCTCACAAAGTAAGATCCTGTTGTGGTCACTTGGCTGCTTTTTGTATAGCTTTCTTGTTCTGTTGAGTCTATGGTTGAGTTCTTTGACACGTTCGCAATAGTACCAATGACCTTTATGGTGTCCGGTGGACTGTTTTTTCAGTGGGATTGAGTGGTTGGCTGCACTTTGAATCGCTTTGACAAATTCTTGTTCTGCCTGATTAATGTCTTTGGGAAGATCATAGTTTCTTTGCCACTCTGAAATGAGGTTTTGAAATCGGTCCCAGTTTGCTAAAGCAAAGTTCCAGGCTTCAGATGGAGGCGGAGGTGGGGTGGGTAGGTCTAACTGAAGATCAATTTGGACCCCATAGTGGTCGCTTGTGAGTGTGGGCTCAACTGACCATGTTGCTGCATCTCTTAGGGAGGCTGAAACGAAGGTAAGGTCTAATCTGCCTCCTTGGATGCGGGTAGGTTCATTCTTGTTTAGAATTTGTATTTCTGGAAGCTGGTCCAGTAGATGTGAAATGTGAATGCCGGCTTCATTTGTTCTGTTCGAGCCCAGTGTCAATCGATGATGGGCATTAAAATCTCCACAAATGATTGTGTTTGTTGTTGTCGCGTGTCCAAATAACATAGAGAGATCCATTTCGGCATGTGGAGACCTGTACACATTGAACACTTCAAGTTTGTCGTGTCTTAGCTCAATGGTAACTCCCATTACCTCTGTCCCTGCTCCACAATTGGGTGGGCTGGTTATGGACTTGGAGATCAGGTCACATTTTACATAGATTGCACATCCCCTGGATTGCCCATTGATCCATGGAAGGAACAAGCCTCGATAGCCTGAGATTTTAGGTTCTAATCCGGCTCGAAGCAAGCTCTCCTGTAGTATCACAATGTCTATGCCCTTGGTTGCTGTTATGCATTGCAAGTGTTGCAATTTAGTGCGCAGTCCTTGCGCATTCCGTTGCAGGATCTTTAGACCTCTAGGTTCTTGGAATTTGCTGATAATTCCGTGGTATCCATGGATTCTGATGAACACGCCATGGAAGTTGCAATTGGTGTATAGGTTCTTAGTGGACCTGAAATTGACTCATCAATGTCGCTTTCCGACGAGCTGGACTCTATCTGCTTTTTATGGGGGTGTCTCCTGCCCTGCTGTCTTGACGGTGTGGATATTACATCTTCGAATTTCTTGAGCCTGTGCTCAATTGTCTTCCAAGTCTCTGTGGTTTGCTTGATTCCATGTGATGACAGCCGACTTTCGATCAACTCAGTGACCAAAGTTTTGAGCATTGGCCAGAGAGCGTCCAGTTCAGTGGGAGCACCATTTAATGCTGTGCAGGTTTGGGGCCTAGTAGCTTTTAGACCCTTCTCGGTGGTAACTTTGACACTGGAATTGCTACTCCTATTGGCCCCAGTGTGCTTGCTGGATGAAATGGGAGGCCGACTGCTTTGAACATGATTCTTGTGTCCTCCATCTTTCTTTTTGTCCTGTACAGAGGACTTCTGACCCTTCACCATGGCCGATGGTAAAGGGCCGTGTGCCCCCTCTTCCTGAGTGGGTAGACCCCACGCGGTTTTAGTGGGCATGGGAGCTGGTATTCGTTTTGGTGGGGGTTTCGGCTCCGCTGTAGGAGTGGTGGGGTTCGTTTGAAGCCTTTTGAGCCTTTCAGGGCATTTCAAGTTCCAGGCATGATGTGCCTTGGAACAATTTGGGCATTTTGCCTGAACAGAGTGGTTTGCCTTGAGTTTATCAATACATGTTTTTGTGTCATGGGGCTGGCTGCAGACTCCGCACCTCACTGGGCGTTGGCAGTCATCTTTGTGATGCCCAAATCTCTGACATCTGAAGCATCTTAGGGGTTCTGGGGTGTAAGGCCTGTGTTGGAACACGCCCCAGATTCCAAGGTCAAGTTTCTCCGGGATCTGTCCTCTTACTGTGAGAAGGACTTGTCGAGTTTCCTGTTTTGTGGTTCGTACTTGGCATCTCTCTGCTGACACCACATAGTTCAGCTTTTCGAGATGGCCAAGGGCCATATGCAAGGGATAGTGGAGGACAATGATTTTACTTATTTTATCCTCTGGTTTCAGTTCCTCACATTTTGCGTAATTTTTTAGAATCGTAGCGGCCGACTCGTCTTTAAGCCTCAGAATGTATTCTCCTCTGAGATTAGGTTTTGCTCTGATCTGGAGCTGGGAGTACTCTTTTTCCAGGACCACTACAGTAGCATAGGAAGACTTACCTTCGGTGTGCTGCACTTTGAAGATTGGAAGCGTAGATCTAGTCTGAGGCGCTGGGAGAGCTGGAGAAGCTGGAGAGATTAATGGGTGATGGGTCGTCATGGAATGGCTTGTCCTGTTTGCCTTATTCACGTGATGCCACTCGTCGTCACTTTCAGAACTTGTATCCAGTATCGATGGTCTTTTCCTACACTGAGCAGCATTGCTGGATCGATTAAAATTCAATTGGAATTCCATGATGAAATTCAAATGATCACTTGTGGAGTGGTCTGGTGAGTGAAGGTGATGCTCTGTGCTACTGGAGACAAAATCAGCGCGGAGTTGGCTCACTAAGTGAACTGAGAACTTGAAGTGATAGTGAGTCCTCCTACGAATTAATTTCCCGACCGATTTTCGTATCATCGGCAAATTTGCAAATGTTGCTACTCAAACCTGAATCTAAATCATTTATATATATTATAAACAACAGAGGTCCCAGGACAGAACCCTGAGGCACTCCACTAACAACATTATCACACTCTGACTTAACCCCATTTATACTAACTCTCTGTTTCCTTTGGAATAGCCATGCCCTAATCCAACTTAATATAGCACCCCCAATACCATGAGCTTCTATTTTTTTAATTAGTCTTTCATGTGGCACTGTATCAAAAGCTTTGCTAAAGTCACGGTACACAACATCACAATCCTTACCACTATCAACTGCCTCAACTATGCTGGAATAAAAAGTTAGCAAATTTGTTAAACATGAACGGCCATTTGTAAAACCATGTTGCGACTCATTTATTAATTTATGTTTTTCAAGATGGAGATGAATTGTATTTGCAATTATTGATTCAAATAACTTTCTTTTTTTTTTTTTTTTTTTTTTTTTTTGAGATATATACAAGAGTTGTTACATTCTTGTACAGCCACTAGTACGCGTAGCGTTTCGGGCAAGTCCTTAATCCTATGGTCCCTGGAATACGATCCCCTGCCGCGAAGAATCGTTTTTTCATCCAAGTACACATTTTACTGTTGCGTTAAACAGAGGCTACAGTTAAGGAATTGCGCCCAGTAAATCCTCCCCGGCCAGGATACGAACCCATGACATAGCGCTCGCGGAACGCCAGGCGAGTGTCTTACCACTACACCACGGAGACTGATTAATAGAATACAATAATACAATACTAACGTCTTACAATAGACGTTAGGCTAATTGGCCGATAGTTTGACGCAAGTGATCTATCTCCTTTCTTAAAAATTGGTACCACATTAGCTACCTTCCATGACTCTGGCACTCTGCCTGACTCTATTGATTTATTAAATATGGTAGACAGTGGCTCGGAAAGCTCCTCTTTGCATTCTTTAAGCACCCTGGCAAACACTTCATCCGGCCCTGGGGATTTGTTTGGTTTGAGTTTTTCTAATTGTTTAATTACATCCTCCCTGGTAACTACTAAACTAGTCAACCTGTCCTCATCCCCACCCACATAGACTTATTCGGCTGAAGGCATATTGTTAAGTTCTTCTTTAGTAAATACAGATATAAAATATTTGTTAAAAATACTACTCATCTCCTTGTCATTATCCGTTATTTTTACCTGTCTCAGATTTTAATGGACCTATCCTTTCCCTAGTCTTAGTTCGATACAACTGAAAGAACCCTTTAGGATTTGAATTTGCTTGCTCTGCTATGCGAACTTCATAGTTTCTTTTTGCTTTCCTAATCTCTTTTTTAACATTTCTAACCAGTTGTATGAATTCCTGTTCTAAACTGACTTCCCCATTCTTAATCCACTTGTACTAAGCTCTCTTTTTACCTATAAGGCTCTTTAAATTATTTGTTATCCACTTTGGGTCATTAGTATTCGATCTATTCAATTTGTATGGTATACTACGTTCCTGTGCTTTGTTTAGAATATTCTTAAATAAGTTATATATTAAATCCACATCGAAATCCCCTTTTACGTCACCTATCGCTGGGTTCACGTTTAGCTCCAAGACCGGCCCACACCCCATACCCAAGACTTTCCAATCTATTTGACCAGAAAAATTTCTTAGGCTATTAAAATCAGCTTTTCGAAATTCTGGCACTTTAACAGAATTTTCTCCTACAGGTCTATTCCATTCTATGCTAAATCTGATTACTTTGTGTTCACTGTTCCCTAGCTCACTCCCTATTTCGATGTCATTAATTTGTATTTCCCTGTTAGTTAACACTAAATCTAAAATATTATTTTCCCGCGTTGGTTCCTTAATGTGTTGCGTAAGAAAGCAATCGTCAATTAATTCTAGAAAATCTTCTGCTTCACTATTCCCTGTTTTGTTCCCCCTTTTATTCCACTAAAATTAAAGTCACCCATGACATAAATACTGTTAGATCTAGATGCTCTAGATTTTTCATCCTATAGATGCTTTGCTTCCATTCTGTCTAAATTTGGTGGCCTATATATAACTCCTATTATAATATTATTTCCTTTTTCGTTTAATTCTATCCAAATAGTTGCTGTGTGTGGCTCAGTTTTGATTCCCTCTTTGAGACTACATTTCAAATTGTCACTAACATATATGGCTACTCCCCCCTCCTCGTCTAATATATCTATATGTGTGAAATAGTTTAAATCCATTTATTTGATATTCAGCTAATAGTTCTCTATTTTCTACATTCATCCACGTTTCGGTAAGTGCAATAATATCTATTTTTTCTGTGCAGACAAGAGCATTTAATTCGTTAATTTTATTTCTTAGACTTCTACTGTTAGTGTAATATACCCTAAGTGAATTGTTATTTTGAGGCCCTTTTCTTTCCCTGATCATTTTGCCATGAACACGAACACATACTTTTATTACCTCCTTCCTCCAAATCAATTTGTAGATAGATACCACTATCTACAAACAGTTTAAACCCAAACAAACACCTCTAACCACTGGTTCCAACGAGTTCACAACAGCAACAACCCCAGCCCTGGATAGATGCACCCCATCACGAGCATACATTTCATTTCTTCCATAAAAGTGTTCCCAGTTGTCTATGAAAGATATTGCATTTGATTTGCAATATCTTTCCAGCAATTGACACCAATTGCCCTCGACATCCATTCATTTCCCACTCCCTTTCTTGGAAGAATGCCACATATGATCGGGAATCCTCCCTTGCTCCTAACTAATTCAATGGCTGTCCTGAATCTCTGTATTAGTTCCTCACTCCTAACTCGCCCAACATCTTTACCACCTGCACTAATACAAATAATGGGTTATTTCCCGTCATAATATCATTCATGTTTCCAACAATATCACCACTTCCAGCTCCCGGATAGCAAACCCTTAATCTGTTCCCCCTATCAACTGGTTAGAAATGTTAAAAAAGAGATTAGGAAAGCAAAAAGAAACTATGAAGTTCGCATAGCAGAGCTAGCAAAGTCAAATCCTAAAGGGTTTTTTCAATTATATCGAACTAAGACTAGGGAAAGGATAGGTCCATTAAAATCTGAGACAGGTCAAGTAACGGATAATGACAAGGA
Source organism: Procambarus clarkii (assembly GCF_040958095.1). Classification (NCBI taxonomy): domain Eukaryota; kingdom Metazoa; phylum Arthropoda; class Malacostraca; order Decapoda; family Cambaridae; genus Procambarus; species Procambarus clarkii. The sequence continues at coordinate 29,600,814 of NC_091175.1, forward strand.
GATGAGTAGTATTTTTAACAAATATTTTATATCTGTATTTACTAAAGAAGAACTTAACAATATGCCTTCAGCCGAACAAGTCTATGTGGGTGGGGATGAGGACAGGTTGACTAGTTTAGCAGTTACCAGGGAGGATGTAATTAAACAATTAGTAAAACTAAACCCAAACAAATCCCCAGAGCCGGTTGAAGTGTTTGCCAGGGTGCTTAAAGAGTGCAAAGAGGAGCATTCCGAGCCACTGTCTACCATATTTAATAAATCAATACAGTTAGGCAGAGGGCCAGAGTCATGAACATAGGAACAAAGGTAACTGCAGAAGGCCTATTGGCCCGAACGAGGCAGCTCCTATCTATAACCACCCAATCCCACTCATATACTTGTCCAACCCGCGCTTGAAACAATCGAGGGACCCCACCTCCACCACGTTACGCGGCAATTGGTTCCACAAATCAAAAACTCTGTTACTGAACCAGTATTTACCCAAGTCTTTCCTTGAATTTATACCCATTGTTTCGTGTTCTGTCTTGTATTGATATTTTAAATACCTTATTAATATCCCCCTTTGTTATGTCCATTCACCCACTTGTAAACCTCTATCATGTCACCCCTAACTCTTCGCCTTTCCAGTGAATGAAACTTAAGCTTTGTTAATCTTTCTTCATATGAAAGATTTCTAATTTGGGGAATTAACTTACTCATCCTACGTTGGACACGTTCAAGTGAATTTATATCCATACTATAATACGGCGACCAAAACTGAACTGCATAATCTAAATGGGGCCTAACCAGAGCAAGATATAGCTTAAGAACCACACCAGGTGTCTTGTTACTAACGCTTCGATTAATAAATCCCAGTGTCCTATTCGCCTTATTACGAACATTCATGCATTGATCCTTTTGTTTTAAATTCTTACTAATCATAACTCCCAGATCCCTTTCGCAATCCGACTTTGCAATCTCAACACCATCTAGCTTGTATCTTGTAACTCTATCATCATTACCTAGCCTCAGAACTTTATCAGCATTAAACTGCATTTGCCAATCCTTTGACCATTTCAAAACCCTATATAGATAGACTTGAAGTGATAGTGAGTCCTCCTCCGAATTAATTTCCCTACCGATTTTCGTATCATCAGCAAATTTGCAAATGTTGCTACTCAAACCTGAATCTAAATCATTTATATATTATCTGAATATCAAATAAATGGATTTAAACTATTTCACACGGATAGATATATTAGACGAGGAGGGGGAGTAGCCATATATGTTAGGGACAATTTGAAATGTAGTCTCAAAGAGGGAATCAAAACTGAGCCACACACAGAAACTATTTGGATAGAATTAAATGAAAAAGCAAATAATATTATAATAGGTGTTATATATAGGCCACCAAATTTAGACAGAATGGAAACAAAGCATCTATGGGATGAAATATCTAGAGCATCTAGATCTAACAGTATTTATGTCATGGGTGACTGTAATTTTAGTGGAATAAACTGGGTGAACAAAACAGGGAATAGTGAAGCAGAAGAATTTCTAGAATTAATTGACGATTGCTTTCTTACACAACACATTAAGGAACCAACGCGGGAAAATAATATTTTAGATTTAGTGTTAACTAACAGGGAAACTCAAATTAATGACATCGAAATAGGGAGTGAGCTAGGGAACAGTGATCACAAAGTAATCAGATTTAGCATAGAATGGAATAGACCTGTAGGAGAAAATTCTGTTAAAGTGCCAGAATTTCGAAAAGCTGATTTGAATAGCCTAAGAAATTTTTTGGGTCAAATAGATTGGAAAGTCTTGGGTATGGGGTGTGGGCCGGTCTTGGAGCGAGACATGAACCCAGCGATAGGTGATGTAAAAGGGGATTTCGATGTGGATTTAATATATAACTTATTTAAGAATATTCTAAACAAAGCACAGGAACGTAGTATACCATACAAATTGAATAGATCGAATATTAATGACCCAAAGTGGATAACAAATAATTTAAAGAACCTTATAGGTAAAAAGAGAGCTTGATACAAAAGGATTAAGAATGGGGAAGTCAGTTTAGAACAGGAATTCATACAACTGGTTAGAAATGTTAAAAAAGAGATTAGGAAAGCAAAAAGAAACTATGAAGTTAGTTTCATAGCATAGCAGAGCTAGCAAAGTCAAATCCTAAAGGGATTTTTCAGTTATATCGAACTAAGACTAGGGAAAGGATAGGTCCAATAAAATCTGAGACAGGTCAAATAACGGATAATGACAAGGAGATGAGTAGTATTTTTAACAAATATTTTATATCTGTATTTACTAAAGAAGAACTTAACAATATGCCTTCAGCCGAACAAGTCTATGTGGGTAGGGATGAGGACAGATTGACTAGTTTAGTAGTTACCAGTAGGATGTAATTAAACAATTAGAAAAACTAAAACCAAACAAATCCCCAGGGCCGGATGAAGTGTTTGCCAGGGTGCTTAAAGAATGCAAAGAGGAGCTTTCCGAGCCACTGTCTACCATATTTAATAAATGAATAGAGTCAGGCAGAGTGCCAGAGTCACGGAAGGTAGCTAATGTGGTACCAATTTTTAAGAAAGGAGATAGATCACTTGCGTCAAACTCTCGGCCAATTAGCCTAACGTCTATTGTGGGAAAGTTACTTGAATCAATAATTGCAAATACAATTCGTCTCCATCTTGAAAAACATAAATTAATAAATGAGTCGCAACATGGTTTTACAAATGGCCGTTCATGTTTAACAAATTTGCTAACTTTGTATTCCAGCATAGTTGAGGCAGTTGATAGTGGTAGGGATTGTGATGTTGTGTACCTTGATTTTAGCAAAGCTTTTGATACAGTGCCACATGAAAAACTAATTAAAAAAATAGAAGCTCATGGTATTGGGGGTGCTATATTAACTTGGATTAGGGCATGGCTATTCCAAAGGAAACATAAGAACATGAGAACAAATGTAACTGCAGAAGGCCTATTGGCCCATACGAGGCAGCTCCTATCTATAACCACCCAATCCCACTCATATACTTGTCCAACCCACGCTTGAAACAATCGAGGGACCCCACCTCCACCACGTTACGCGGTCATTGGTTCCACAAATCAACATCCCTGTTACCGAACCAGTATTTACCCAAGTCTTTTCTAAATCTAAACTTATCCAATTTATACACATTCATCCACTTGTAAACCTCTATCATGTCACCCCTAACTCTTCGCCTTTCCAGTGAATGCAACTAAAGCTTTGTTAATCTTTCTTCATATGAAAGGTTTCTAACTTGGGGAATTAACTTGTCAGTCAGGTGCAGTCACAGTGAGAGGTTGTGTTAGCTGGAGCTCCGATTGAAGTAACATTATTATTGCAATAATGGAAGAATTAGTGAAGGATTTGGTGAGTCTGGTTGGAGCTCTGAGAGCAGAGATGGATTCCCTGCGAGAGGAGGTACGACGGCTGAGACTTCGGGAGGAAACGAATGAGACCAGTGTTGACGGGACCTCATCGTGGAGAGTCATGAAAGACAGGGGTCTTAAGAAGACCTTGACAAGGCCGCCTACAGACGCCCTAAGGACAGCAAATTCATTTGCCGTGTTGGAGGACGAGTGCTGTGGTGAGCCTGCAGTTCACTCAGAACGGAAATCAGCGAGGAGCGGCGGAGCGCAGGCCGTTAAGGAGGCTCAGAAAGTTAAGGAGGAACCGAAGCGAATTTTGGTTGTGGGAGATTCCCAGGTGAGGTATTTAGACAGAAAGTTTTGTGCCAGAGATAGGGGGAACAGATTAAGGGTTTGCTATCCGGGAGCTGGAATTGGTGATATTGTTGGAAATATGAATGATATTATGACGGGAAATGGGAACAAACCCATTATTTGTATTAGTGCATGTGGTAATGATGTTGGGCGAGTTAGGAGTGAGGAACTAATACAGAGATTCAGGACAGCCATTGAATTAGTTAGGAGCAAGGGAGGAATCCCGATCATATGTGGCATTCTTCCAAGAAAGGGAGTGGGAAATGAATGGATATCGAGGGCACTTGGTGTCAATTGCCGGCTGGAAAAATATTGCAAATCAAATGCAATATCTTTCATAGACAACTGGGAACACTTCTATGGAAGAAATGAAATGTATGCTCGTGATGGGGTGCATCTATCGAGAGCTGGGGTTGTTGCTGTTGCGAACTCGTTGGAAGAAGTGGTTAGAGGTGTTTGTTTGGGTTTAAACTGTTAGTAGATAGAGGTATGGGAATTGATTTGGAGGAAGGAGGTAATAATAAAGGAGGTAATAAAAGTATGTGTTTGTGGGAGAAAGGAATTGATTTGGAGGAAGGAGGTAATAATAAAGGAGGTAATAAAAGTATGTGTTTGTGGGAGAAAGGAATTGGCAAAACGATCAGGGAAAGAGAAGGGCCGCAAAATAACAATTCACTTAGGGTATATTACACTAACAGTAGAAGTCTAAGAAATAAAATTAACGAATTAAATGCTCTTGTCTGCACAGAAAAAATAGATATTATTGCACTTACCGAAACGTGGATGAATGTAGAAAATAGAGAACTATTAGCTCAATATCAAATAAATGGATTTAAACTATTTCACACAGATAGATATATTAGACGAGGAGGGGAGTAGCCATATATGTTAGGGACAATTTGAAATGTAGTCTCAAAGAGGCAATCAAAACTGATACACACAGAAACTATTTGGATAGAATTAAACGAAAAAGCAAATAATATTATAATA